>NC_069499.1:1301340476-1301640476 GCF_027579735.1 Bombina bombina
GCAACTTTCTTGGTTCAGCATCTGGGAAGTGCTTGCTGATTGGTGTCTAAATATAGCCACAAATCAGCAAGCACTACCCAGGTGCTGAACTAAAAATGGGCTGGCTCCTATGGTTACATACATGTTTTTTCAAATAAAGATACCAAGAGAATGAAGACAAATTGATAATAGGAGTAAATTAGAAAGTTGCTTAAAATTGTATTCTCTATCTGAATCATGAAAGTATAACTTTGACTAGACTATCCCTTAACACCACCTACATTACAAAAAATAAAAAAACATACTAGCATTACAGAAAGTAAAAACCCTCAGACAGTAAGGCCTATCTTAAAACTAAAGTCCCCTTTAAAAAAAGCCCATAAAAAATTAAAAAACCCTATACTAACACTAAAACCTACTCTAAAAATTGCCTTGAAAAGGGCATTTGTCGGGCAGTGCCCTAGTTTAAGTGATTATCCCTTCTGCACCCACCCATCCAGGCCTGCCCCATTCGACCTCCAAAGAATCCCAGAAAAACTGCTTTTCTTTCCTGTGTTGTGCACACTTTTAAATGCCATGTGCACTAACATGGAAAGAGCTGTGCACACACATGTGCTCACACCTCAGGGGGAACAGTTCCCACAGTCAGTGGGTAATCAGAAGAGGTTGGGTCATAATCACAACTGAGATCCCATGTCATGTCCTTACAGGCCCTGTGCCTATATCAGTCTTCTGATCAGACCCCAAAGCCTTGCACCTTCTGTCATTTATATGTTAACACTAGACATCAAATCAAGCCTCCTGGCCTTGCAGCCACTGCCACTCATATGCTCACATCAGAGCACAGATAAAACCACATGGTCCTGTAGTTTCTGTCATTCAAATGCTCATATGAGACGTCAGATTAAGCCACATGACCCTGCACCCACTGTCATTTATATGCTCATATCAGACGTCAGATTAAGCCACATGGCCCTGCAGCCTCTGTCATTCATATGCTCTTATCAGACCTTAGATCAACCCACATCCCCTGAAGTCTCCGCCATTCAAATGTTCACATCATACCTATGATCAAACCATATGGCCTTGAAGCCTCTGTCATTCATATGCTCCCATCAGACTACAGATGAAATCACATGGTCCTACAGTCTCAGTCAGTCATATGGTCACATCAGACCTTAGCTCAAACAACATGGCCCTGCAGCCTCAGTCATTCAAATGATCATATTAAACCTCAGATCAAACCAGATGGCCCTGAAGCCTCTGTCATTCACATAATCACAACAGACCTCAGATCAAACCACATAGCCCTGCAGCCTCTGACATTCATATGGTTGCATCAGGAAGCAGCCTTTTTTTTTTTTTTTCTTCATAAGGGATAAACCTCCTATTACGTCCTACGTTCTGGACTAACTTAAAATAAAATACACAACACAACTGCTTGGGGAAAAGACCGGTCACGGTCATGTTTACTAAAATAAACATATTTAATTCTGCCTATTATTATCCAATATTTAGGCAGCTCTTTTTCAACTTATAACAGAACTTGTAGCAAGTTCCTTACAGCTGGTGGAGGCATCTTCTTCTCACTAATCTAACCCCTACTGATTCCCGGGCAAGGCCACTCCGATGTCTGCAGCGTGGCACAGGGTTGCGCATGCTCATTGGCACAAAGAGAGAGATTTGTTATGAAGAGCTCTTCGGCCTGCAGCTCTTTAAAGGTAGAGGAACCCCTAAGCCGGCACTTAGTGGGCGACACCTCTCCCTGTGTTCAGGCCGTCACTCTGCTCTCTCCATGCCCGCTACCAGGGCCTTGCCCGACCGCCACAAGAGAAAAAGTATTTTCTCTTGCCGCAACCCATAACCAACCCAGCTCTCAATTAACCATAACTCTAGATATATAAAACTTTATTAATTCTTTTATTTTTTTATTTTTTATATAATTGCTGCGCATCACAACAGTCAGATACCAACCATAGCACAGAACTCAATATAACAAGGTTAACGTTTTGCTTTTTTTTTTTTTTCAACAACCAATGACACGGTTTTCCTTAGGTCAGCCAGAAAAATGTCCAACCTGGCATCCATCAGGTGAACCCCATCCGGTCGGTAAAGAGCTTTCTTGTCGGCCGTGATAGCATCATGTCTAATGACAAATCCCCCTAAGGCCATGACCGCTCTCCCCAATTCCCTATTAACTTTCTTGCGGACATTATATGCTGCCCTCTGAGTGACAATATGACGCCAACGCAGCCGTGCAACCACGTTTGACCATCCTATCAACACGTCCTGTAGCCAAGCACACACCCATTTCAAATCCGCAGTCATAATCTTGATTAGATCCAACACAGGGATAGACCCCAAGTCCCCCCCCATGCACAACAATTACTTGAGGCTTTCCCCACCTCCTATGTGCATCTATAACAGGGAGGGTAGCTCACTCCAATTTAGCCCCCTGCAACCGAGCCAGCGAACGTTAGCCCTGGATGTAGCCAATCCTAGCTGTTGCCCGTCTGGGGACTGAAGCGCCCTGATTGCCGCCCAGTGGATAAAGGAGTGTCCAATAATCCACACTCGAACTGGGGCAGTTATTTTACCTGTTTGCGCCAACTGCTGTGGGGTCCCGTCCGAAAGGGGGTGATGTCCAGCTGATGCTGAAGTAGATGGCTCCTGTATGCACCTGGCAACTGTGCTTTGGCTGCTTGTTCAGGCCTGCATTCTCTGCTGGCTTTCAGCGGGTCCCTGTGAAAAGAAAGCAGATTGGGGAGTACTCTGGGTGGCAGGAAGGGCCCCAGGAGGGCTGCAACCATCCCCCTTTGGCAAGAAGCGTCGGGAGCTGCTGTAAAAGTGCAGCATCTGGAGCAGGCTGGTCCCCCATGGCCCCCACACCCCTTTGGGCCTGACTGTGCCCCACATGGGAATTATCCTCAGCGTTATCTAGTGGCAACCCCGGACCCCCTCCCTGGGCCCTAGAGACAGATGCAACCACATTTCTATTCCTAGGGGGCAAAGCTAGCTCCCTCCTAACCATTTCCCTAGCTGCTAAGGAGAGCCTATTAGATTTCTTAGGCTGTGGGGTGGGGGGTACCACACTCTCAGAATCTGATGCCTCATTTTCTCTTCCAGGTTTCCTCCATCGTGATGGCTCTCCAACTGCATCCTTGTACCACCTGGGAGGCAAAGAAGTACGCCTGGCACGCTCCATCACCACAGAAGGCCTCCAACTGAAGACAACCAGAACAGCAGAAAATTCTTCTTGAAGTCTGGAAGCAGGAAGAGGCTGGATACACTGCAATAGGACCCTATAAAGGCAAGAGGTACACCCGCCCACCCACTTGCAACATTGTAACATACACACTCTAGAACACTCTAGACTTCAAGTCAGCTATCCTTTAATTTTGCTACAGGCCCACTAGAGGGCCCTCCACTGCCATATGCTCACATCAGATCTTGGATTGAACTGCCTAGCTCTCTCATTCTTATGGTCACATCAGACTTCAGATCAAAACACATGACCCTGAACTTAGCCTTTGTCATTTATATGCTCACATCAGATAATATATTAAATTGCATGCTCACATAAGACCATAGATCAAACTAAATGGCCTTGTTGATTCTCATATCAGACCTCAGATCAATCAACATTGCCCTGAAGTCTCTGACATTCATATAATCACATCAGACCTCAGATCAAAACACATGGCCCTGCAGCCTCTGTCATTCATATGGTTACATCAGATCCTCAGATCCAACCACATGGCCCTGTAGCCTCTGTCATTCATATGCTCCCATTAGACACCAGATCAAGCCACATGGCCCTGCAGCCTCTTTCATTCACATGATCATATCAGACCTCAAATCAAACCACATGACCCTAAAGCCTCTGTCATTAATATGCACACATCAGACCTTATATCAAACCACATGGTCCTGCATCCTCTGTCATTCACATGCTCACATCAGATCTTGGATTGAATCACATGGTCCTGCAGCCTCTATCATTCATATGTTCACATCAAATCTCAGATTTAACCACATGGACCTGAAGCCTTGTCATTCATATGCTCACATCAGATCTCAAATCAAACCATAAGGCCCTGAAGATTTTGTCATTCATATGCTGGCATCAGACCTCAGATGAAACCACATGGCCCTGCATCTTCTGTCATTCATATGCTCACATAAGATCTTGGCTTGAATCACATAGCCCTGCAGCCTCTATAATTCATATTCTTACATCAGACCTCAGATGAAACCACATGGCCCCGCAGACTCTCTCATTCATATGCTAACATCAGACCTTAGATCAAACTACATGACCCTGTAGCCTCTGTCATTCATATGCTGACATCAAACCTCAGATCAAAACACATGGCCCTCCAGCTTCTGACAGAAATCTAATCACAAGACCTCAAAGCTAGCATTGCCATCTCAGTCATGTTTTCCTGGACTGTTATGAGTTACACATGCTGCAAGGTTTCTAGGGTGGAACATGCATTGTGCCTCTGTTCAGCAAATAAAGCTGCTGGAAAACATGATTCATGCTACTCACTACACATCCTGCAGTATGTGTAACTCATAACTGCCTAGAAAAGCATGGCAAAGGTGACAACGCTACCTGCAGCATATGACAGACATATGATCACATCAGACCTAGGACTAAAGGACATGGCAGCCCCTAACTGACATATCCCTGCATCGCTTCTCAGTAAGATTCAATCGAATCAAATCCAATCTATTGGCCAGAAAAGGGCACTTTTTGTTTCAATGTGAACACAATAGCAGCATTTCAGCGGAGCCTTGCAGACAAAAAGCACTATTTTTAACATGGAGCCAAAATTTTCACAATCACAATCCATTTTCTTTATACTTTTCTAAAGGTTTTCAAGACTGTTTACACTTATCAAATTTGACATCTAAAGGAACTTGATAAAGTTATAAACTAGCCTTTTTGACATCTCACAAGTATTCCAATACAATTTGGAATAGTATTATTATGTTACACATTTGCATATATTGTGTAGATTCGTTAAAGCTTTATTCATTGCCATTGTATAGTCTGTCGGCTGTGGGTATGGCATACAATTACATATGTAAAAGTAGATTTAGATATTTTTTAGATATTTAATACTTTATATCCTGTATAGCTGAGGCGATCTTCATCAAAAATTAGATCAGGAGCCCAACATCTAGAAATGTAGCAAACACTTTCTGTAAATGTTTTTTTCTGATTCACTCTCACATTGTTATGATTGTCACTTGCATTACAGGCATATTAATACATGGGCTATTATACATGATTGCACCTTTATGACTGGGCTTTCAAATTGGATCACGTCTTTTTTACCTGGATTTCAAACAGGACCGCAAAGACAAAACCTATTCACGACAGTGCAGTTTCCAGTTTTTGCAGCTACACTATTGAAATATAGGTCACAAAGGCACCATCCTGTTTTACACCCCAGTCACATAGACACAGTTACTTTTGAAAGCCCAGTCACAAAGATGCAACCCTATTTTGACTACATTTTTGCTGCTGCATTGTTGCAATTGAATGGTTTTATGGTTTGCAGTGTGAACTGTTAAAATCCCATTTTAGAAGATGAGATAAGTTGGGGCCACTATTTCTCATAGAAACACATAGGGCAAGATTATGAGTGTAGCAGTAGTTTGGGCTCCCGCTTGTGTGTTAACTCCTCTAGAAGTAAGTCCGCTAACCCAACATAAAATATGAATATTTCATATTCCACTTTTTTGTCTCTCGTAACAGTTAACCAGAGGTCTGAAGTTGCGCTATCCCGACGTGAGTTAAGTTTGATTTTTAATATGTACGCTAATTCTAATGTGTACAAAGACCGCGGATAAACCCCTTAACGCTCAAGTGCAACAGTTAGCGTGCCACTTGTAATCTAGCCCATAGTGTCCTTCTTGATTTCAGAAGTATATATAACCGAACCGAAAAACGCTTTTTCAATCAATCATGGAAAAAGGTCTCACTGTTTTATATTGCAAAAAAAGCTGGAGAGCCTTATTTGATTTGTGTGTGCTTAAAAAAAAAGTTATCAGTGTCCAGTGCTCCCTCTCTCCTATGAGATCCTGTATGTCAAAAAGCTGTTTAGTGTTTATGAGAGGTAGCTCATCAGTCGCTTAGACTTCCATGTTCAGATTCATTTAATAAAAAAACAAGTGAGATCTGTCCATGCAGGGGTGACATTTCCCTCCGCTAATGAATTGTAAATAACTGAGCCCTAAAATTACAGTTAGGGGCCGAATTATCAATGTTTGTCTGACATGATAGGCTGTAGCGTATCATGTCCGACAGACATCGCTGAATGCTGACAGCATACGCTGTCTGCATTTAACATTGCACGAGCAGTTCTAGTGAACTACTTGTGCAATGCCACTTCCTGCAGATTTGTGGCCAATCAGTCGCTACCAGGGGGTGTCAGTCAACCCGATCGTATAGGATCGGGCGGATTTATGACCGCAGCCTCAGAGCAGGAGGACCAGTTAAGGAGCAGCGATCTTAAGACCACTGCTTCATAAATGCAAATTCCGGCGAACCTTCAGGCTTGCACGGAAACAGGGGCATCAAGGGCCATTCAGCACTTGATAAATTGGCCCCTTAGTGTTTTTTTTATTCAAATGGCAAAATACATTTTTATAGGCTTCATAATATTTTTAATAACTTTTATTAAAGTTTTACATTACATTACAAAATATTTAACAATAGTTAATGAAAGAACATGCATATTCACATAGCCATTTTTTCCTTTTACAAGTATTCAAATTAAAGGCCCTGAAATATATAATTTTGTCTCTTCCATGTGATCCATGTTATTTAGCCTAAATAATAAAAGTAAAATGGCAGGAAACTCTTTAAAGTGATGGTAAATCCTAGCGTTTGTTAAACACTAGGATTTACAAGTGGAACAAATAAAGGGGAAATTCATTCATGAAGTATAAAATACTTCATGCTGAAAGCTCCTTTATTTGTTGGAAGCGTTCGCCACACTGAGCTGCTCAGGCAGCCCACGGCAGAACACTATTTTGCTGAAAGGTGACGTTTACACCTCTTAGCCAATAGCAGTGCGGGCTATCAGACTTGGTGCCAGTTGGAACGCACGGCTATTTGCTAAGAAGTGGAAACGTCACCTCACAGCAACTAGCGTTCTGCCGTGGGCTGCCTGAGCAGCTCAGAGCTGCGAACGCTTCCAACAAATAAAGGAGCTTTCAACATTAGGTATTTTATACTTCATGAATGAATTTCCCCTTTATCTGTTCCAAATGTAAATCCTAGCATTTCACAAACGCTAGGATTTACAATCACTTTAAAGTGATGGTAAACTCGGATGATGTTGAATATAATATTAAGATCCCTCAATATAGCATTAAGAAAACCGCATATAAAATTAAATAATTTCTAAATGTGTATTATTGTGTCTAAGCTCCGCCCAGCTAACTTCTATAGCAAAATCAAAGTGACGTGTATTGCGGTCCCACCCGCTAAATACGTTGTAGCCTCTGCTCGATCCCGACACGGCTCCTAAATAGCGCAAGCGCAGTTTGTTACATGACGTATAGCAAGTAAACATTTAGTCATGACATCCAATGTTTACTTGCTATACGTAAAAAAAAAAGATAACAGCGAGTCTGAGAGCTATCGTTATGCCATATAAAGACATCTGAGCTATCGTTATGCCATACAAAGACATATTTTGAAAATATTACATTTGGAAAGTGTGAATGAGCGCATGCGTTACCAACACATGAACGCGCAAATTCGCCAGCCGATTTAAAGGCTCCTGATTGGATTGGCAAACTGCGTGAATAATGCTATATTGCGCATGCGTAAAGCTGATTGCATTGCAGTAAGCCTGGCGGGCGACAGGCTTACTGATTTGTCTAAAAATATAAACAATCAATATGACGTCACAGTGGGCTGGAATTGAAACGGATCAGAAGGACTTATAATAAAAAGAATTGTAAGTTATTTTTAATATATTGTATTATATTAAATTAAGTGTATATAATTAATGTGATCCAACAAGACTATTCCTGTAAACGAATAATATGGAGTTTACCATCCCTTTAAGGACAAAGTACACTGTTCTCTACCCAACTTTAAGAAATAATCCAACTTTTTAAACAGATTATTTTTAAGTAATCTATTGTTTGCACAACTGTTTTTTATTTATTTTTTTATTATCATTCTTAAAAATATCTAGCAGTTTTTTTATCCTTTATGTATTTCAGCATATTTTTCTGTTTTCTATACAGTTGAACCATTCTCATATTTTAAGATAATTTTTATTTTTCCCTAGTTAATCAAAATGGTAAATTTCAGTGGCAGCATAAGAACAATGTGATAAGAATAATCTCTCAGGGTATTCTCATATTTGCAGTAGCTGTTCTATTAAAGTACAAGAGGATTTGTGTCACATACCTCAAATATGCAGCAAAACTCAATTGTGTTGTTTACTGGTAGAGTGTGAAATATCTTTATGGACCCAATAAAAAATGTTTCCTCTCATGATGTTACTGAAAGCCAGGGACAAAAATGTTTACTAATGGAACTCTGAATGAGAGGCAACATAAATTTGTCATCTTGCAAGATTAATACATTTCGATTTAGCAATATGGCTTGATGAGTATAAAGGGTTCCAGTGAGCAGCAGAAATTTGCACTGAATGTTTAATTTCTGCAGAAATTATCAATTTTAGTGGCTAAAGGCCAATATTTATACTCTATATTATCAATGTTAAGATAGCTGTCACTTTCCAACGGCATAGTATGAAAAGAGAATCTAAAACGCATATATCTTATGGGTGACAAATAAAAAAAATATAAAACATAATATGTCAAATTGCCATTTACAAATTTGATTAATTTATTAGTCTGGCAAAAGTCAGCAATACTTTGTAAATTTTAAATGATGAATTTTGTATAAAAGCTACTAAACAGCTATAAAGAATATAAAACTGTGAACCATGGATGTTCTTTATGAAAGATTAATTTGCTATTTCTCTGTAGAGATAAAGAGAAAGAAAGCAACCAACGAAATATGAAGCTCTGGATTGTGCAAGTAATAGAAGTTAGACACAATACAACTGCAAAACTGTGAGAGTGTCAATCATAAATAGGTTCAAAGAGAGTGAAAGTTATTGAAAAGTAGAGAAATAAAATGTGAGACTCTTGTTGAAGTTATTCATTATCATGGGCTATAAATGAAAGAATTTTAACCAATGCTTTTTACAAAGGGATATTTTTCATACTACACTGCACATACACATTGTTACTGAAGCTGCTTTAGACATAGACAGAGGGCTCCATGTACTAAAACGTCAGTTGTCTCGCTGGTTGACAATTGAATAAACTTGCTTTTGCTTGCTGTGAGCGAAATGAAGCCTGGTACTCATATGTACTAAAAAACACCTCGGAAAATATATGGTCTAATCCGTTGTGAGCTGTTGCGGATGATTGATAAATTTGACGGCTTGCTCGCTGCAATGTTTCCAATCTACTAAACTGTCTGGCTTGTGAAGTATAAACTTTTTATTTTCGTCCCACGTGACCAATAAGGTGTCACGTACATCATAGTCGCGACAAAGTCAGCCTGTTATAAAATCAAGTTTGGTCAAGGGGTTTGCTATTACAACTTTTTTCAAAGTAGTTATTTGTGTTATCGGTTTACTCCTATTAACATTGCTTCTTCTGCATCCAATTCTCAGCCTGCTAAAGCAAAACATGATAAATTTTCCCACCAGCAGAATGTCGTCCTTGTTGACATGATCCTCGAAGCTCACGACTGTCTTTTTGGAGTTCGCATGAGGCAGACACCAACATGTCGCAAGAAGGTGATCTGGAAAAAAATCAGCGATGCTGTAAGTGCCCAGGTTCTTGGAAAAAAGGACGTTGATCAAATTAAAAAAGCATTTCAATTACATTAAATGCTTCACCAAACAGAAATTGGCTAAGGAGAAAAATTCTGCAAGGGGTACTGGTGGAGGCCCAGCTTATTACGCTGATCTGACCGACTATGAGAAAAAGTTAATAGATCGCCTGGGTCCAGAGGTTATCGTCGGAGTTGCCGAAGACTGTGACAGTGACATAAGATGTAAATGTATTACTACAACTTAGACGCCATTATGTATGTAATTAATCATTCAAATTGTTCCTGCGTTATGTGCCATTTTGATTGTTATATATTTTTAATATTCGCTTTTTATGCCAACTCATTTTTGTTTTTGTTTTTTAAGCATATATATATTTTAATTAAGATTTAAAAAACAAAAAAAATCATTATAAAGTATTTTTACATGGAAGATAGTTTTGTTTGTGTGGAATAAAGTAATGATGCACTTATTTTTAAAATGCATTCCTTCCATAAGAATGAAATCTATTAGATTACACAATGGAATCATCTGCTAATGTAGAACTTATTTTAATATCCAAAAATCATTTAGACAACATAACCAAATAATTTTAAATACATAATAAAATGAATGCTCTTCAATATGATAAAAATCATTGAAAATTTAAAAAATATATTTTAAATATATATATATATATATATATATCCTTATCTCTCTGTCTCTCTCTCTATATATAAATATATATATATATATATATATATATATATATATATATATATATATATATATATATATATATAATATGTTATCTATATATGTATGTTACTATTATTTAATTTTTTTATGTTTTTAATTCTATATATTTACTAATTTTTTCATATCAGCACCACAAGAACAGACAGTCAGAAGGTCATCTGCATGCCACTTCCCAAATTCCAGAGCCTATTGCATCTACCTTGAGTTCAAGGCCTTCTACAAGTTCTGCATATGGACAATACATTAGATCCACTTCAAATGCAAGTCACAGTTTGTCTTCTGCTGATACCTTCCCAGACATCAGAAGCAGCACTCCAGATCTAGCAGTTGGAAGAGGGTCAGATAATATACCCTAATTATAATCATATGAAATACATTTATTTTTTTAACCTAAAAAGTATAAAGGTTTATACACCTATTTATAGAATATATATATATATATATATATATATATATATATATATATATATATATATATATATATATATACTGTATATATATTTATATATATAATATCAATTATATTTATATTTTTATTCATTAGCTTGCATGAAAGCCTCTGTTGTCAAACATGTATATTTTTAAGTTTACATGAGGTCCTTGTCTAGACTCATTTGTCACTCGACTGTATTAAGCCTGTGTCATAAACCTTTTCAAAGTGTCCCTACAATTTGTTATATATGTATGTGTTATAATCACTTCCATTAATCTCTTTATATTAAAGCTAGTTTGTAATCAACAATCCACAAAAAAAACCTGTCTGTGTATCCAATAATAATTGTGGATACCTTGTAATAAAAAATAAAAAATAAATCTATAATAATATTTCTTTTCATGGTTATTTTAAATAAATTAAAAGAAAGATTTGTTTATTAAAAGTGTACTGTAAGGGAAAAATTTAAGTAAAATTGAATAATATTATTATTATTTATTTAAAACAGCTGATGCTGGGAGGATTTTTCAAAGGATGCTTACCAAAACCTCTCAATCTTTATTTGAAGGTATGTTATATCTTTATGGCATTTGTTATTTTATCTACTCTCACCATCTCATTGTCTAACTCTCTCTCTCACCTCTTTCTTCATTTTGATATATCTCTCATCTCTTTCCTTTTTTTTTTCTTTTTTTATTATTTCTTTATTATACATAGCCAACTTAAAATATAATGAGCAAGAATCAACACATACATCATTACACAGGACTTAATAAACAAAATTAATACCTTCTCGGTATGAACATATTTAAAGAATAATAAACCAATAGATTTAAAGCACAGTAAAGAGAAAAAAATGAAACTGTAAATTTAAATGTATTTCCGTCCTGCAAATAAACAAATAATTTGAATGAATTTAGTGGCTATATATTTTTTTATCCTATAAATTTAAAAATAAATAAAAAAGGGAGAAAAAAAAAAAAAAGTTGGGAAGGGAGAGGGGACCTCTGGTCCCGCAAGAATCTACCACAGAAATTGTAGCTCCTACCTTTGTATCTTATGGTATATCTCTAAAATTTCTAATCCAAGAGCCAGGGAAGACTTGTAACAGGACTAATTCAGCAAAGCTGATAGAGGAGACAAATGGAGACAGAATCCGCCGCTGTTTTGGTAATGAGTAAGTCTTAATAATAGGTGCCCACTCTACCAAAAATATCTTAATTCTTTTCTCTGAAGCCTGGGATAAATGAAATGATTCATATATAATTTGGGATTGTATCCCTTTAAGAATCAACCCCAAGCTAGGAGGGCCCTTAGCGATCCAGCATTTGAAAATATTGTATCTAACTATTAGTATGATGGTGTTTAAGATCCTAATTTTCGAATTTTCTAATTAGGATCTCTTTCCTATGCATATGCTTTCTATCTCTCTTTTTCTCTATCTTCATATTTTTACTCTCTTTCTCTTTTACTCTCTCAATATATAATTTTTATCTATCTTCTATTATCATTCTCTCTTTTTCAATCTCTATCATCTCTTTCTTCACTTTGTTTTCTCTCTCTAACATCTCTCTCTTTATTATGCTTTCTATTTCTCTCTCTCTCTCTCATTTCTTTCTTTAGTATGCTTTAGATCTCTCTATTTCTATCTCTTTCTCTCAGCTCTTTCTTTTTTTTTCTCTCTCTCTCTCTCTCTCTCTAACATCTCTCTATTTATTATTTTTTCTCTCTCTCTCTCTCTCTCTCTCTCTCTCTCTCTCTCTCTCTCTCTCTCTCTCTCTCTCTAGCATCTCTTTCTTCATTTCTCTCTTTAGCTCGCTCTTTTTCTCATCTCTTTTTTTCTTTTTCTTTCTCTCTCTCTCTTTCTCTCTCTAACATCTCTCTCTTCATTGTTTTTTCTCTCTCTCTCTCTCTCATCTTATTCTTCATTTTTCTTTATCTACCTCTCTCTTTTTCTCTTACATATTTTTTTTAATTTACATCTCTCTATCTATCTATCAAGAAATCTCTATCCTTTTTTTCAAAAATTTTTTATATCTTTCTATCTACATTGATTTTAGCATTCTTTATCTAATTTTTTTTTTAAATGCTCTATTATGTATTAATATAGAGGATGAAAATTCTTCTGAGGAAGTGGTGTTAAATCTTGTCCCTGTGGAGGAAGAAACACCTATGTCTGCTGAACACCAAACACATGGAGGAGACAGTGAAACCCCAGATATAATTCAAGAAATGGGAGATGCACAGCCTTTTGATATTCATTCACCACCAGAGCATGATCCAGAAGGAGCAATAGAAGAAGAACCACATCTTGATGGAGTACAACAAGAACCAAATGTACCCAAGGTTGCCAATATACCAGAGGCTGAATGTGTAGGTGACGTTGGCCTCAATGACATGCTAGACCTTGCTCGTCAATATAGGGTTAACCATGTGGAACTTCAAAACCTTATTAGCACTAAATTTGACAGGTGGGCAGAAATTTCAGAGAGGAGCATACAGTTAGATAGAGAAAGATTTGAGTTTCAAAGACAAATGGATCAGCAATGATTTGAGTGGCAAAAGCAAATGGATGAGCAGAGGAATAGGCAAACAAATAGAGCTCTCCATATTGCTGAACGTACATTAGAAACTCTGCTTTCAATTGTAAGGAATAAAGATGGACCATCAGATCCTAAGAGAGCCTGACAGGAGTAATGAAAATTCATGTCCTAGTTTTAATTACATATACTCATGCCCTGATTTTTTGTGCATTGTTTTGTTGGGTTGAAACTAAAAATGTCTTAATATATTTTTATTGTAAATATTCAGTTCACTATTTTTTTTTCATTCAATAAAATTTTTATTATTGTCTATTAAAATAAATATCAAAAGTTTAATTACAATTTTAACATATTAATTTTCATATGTTACATTTTCTATGGTAATTTCCATATATAAAAAAAAATAAAAAATGGAAATCAAACAATTATTTTACATAAAAAATAGAAACAATTTAACAATAATATCTTAATTATACATTGCTCAGATAACATATCTCCGATACAGAAATTCAAGCTGTTTGCTAAGCATGTTTAAATGTGCCCTTATTTTTGAAAGTTTGATCTTGAAGTTGTCATCAAAGGTAGTCTGTGTGCTTTTGTCTTCGGTATCATCACTTAATAGTGACGACATCTGAAAAATCAGTATAGAATAATATTTTAATTAAAGTATTTTTCTATTAGCTTTTGAAAAATATAAAAATATATATTTGGGATTTACCATCCAGGATTGTTGTTGTCCCTGGATCAACAGTTATATCTGCTTGCACAATTTGGTCATAATAATAATTTCAGAGGATCCAACAGCTAAAATAAATTTATTAATAACAAACATTGAATAATATAATAGTTGTTATATTTTTTAGAGTTCTATAATTTGGAGAAAAAAAAATATACCTTTATCTGTGAAGTTTCGAGTTAATGTGTAAGCATTGTCTGTCAAATTCTCTTCAAAATAGAGAGAAGATCTATTAAAGTCTTGTTCGGTGTTTATAGTGAAATACATTTTTAAGTTTCTACTCACATTTAAGTATCAAATTGGTTAATAATGATATATTATAAATTCATTACCATGAGCTTGGTCACACAATCTTGGTTCCACTGACAATTTGTACTTTGTTTATATCTTTTGGGTTTAATTAAATATAAATATTGATTGTAAAAAAAACTTGGATATCAAAAAATGAATTATGTTTGAGTTACATGCATGTAACATAAAATAATTAATTATATAATTACCAGTCTGAGTCCTTCTATTCACAATTTTAACACTTTGGACTCTTTTTGGGGAAAGCTCTTGATCCATCAAACTTAAAGGTAGAGGTGGTGAAGAAGCACCGTAAGTAATGTGGTGGACATTTGCCCTTCAATTTCTCCTTCTTCCTATTTTTATAAAATAATAAAAATAAATATCCCTATTCTACTGTTATTTGCATGTTACATTCTCATATATATTGTCTATTACAAATGTTTTGCATGTTTTACTAGCTAACCGCTAGATTTAGAGTTTTGCGGCCAAAGGGGTGCGTTAGCTACGCATGTTTTTTTTCCTCCACACCTTTTAAACAACGCTGGTATTTAGAGTTCTCTGAAGGGCTGCGTTAGGCTCCAAAAAGGGAGCGTAGAGCATAATTTACCGCCACTTCAACTCTCAATACCAGCGTTGCTTACGGACGCGGGCAGCTTCAAAAACATGCTCGTGCACGATTTCCCCATAGGAAACAATGGGGCTGAGCTGGCTGAAAAAAACCTAACACCTGCAAAAAAGCAGTGTTCAGCTCCTAACGCAGCCCCATTGTTTCCTATGGGGAAACACTTCCTAAGTCTGCACCTAACACCCTAACATGTACCCCGAGTCTAAACACCCCTAACCTTACACTTATTAACCCCTAATCTGCTGCCCCCGCTATCGCTGACCCCTGCTTTTTATTATTAACCCCTAATCTGCTGCTCCGTACACCGCCGTAACCTACATTATAGCTATGTACCCCTAATCTGCTGCCCCTAACATCGCCGACCCCTATATTATATTTATTAACCCCTAATCTGCCACCCCCAACGTCGCCGCTACCTACCTACACTTATTAACCCCTAATCTGCCGATCGGACCTTGCCGCTACTCTAATAAATGTATTAACCCCTAAAGCTAAGTCTAACCCTAATCCTAACACCCCCCTAAGTTAAATATAATTTAAATCTAACTAAATAAAATAAATCTTATTAAATAAATTAATCATATTTAAAGCTAAATACTTACCTGTAAAATAAACCCTAATATAGTTACAATATAACGAATAATTATATTGTAGCTATTTTAGGATTTATATTTATTTTACAGGCAACTTTGTATTTATTTTAACTAGGTACAATAGCTATTAAATAGTTATTTACTATTTAATAGCTACCTAGTTAAAATAATTACAAAATTACCTGTAAAATAAATCCTAACCTAAGTTACACTATCAATAAATTAATTAACTAAACTACCTACAATTATCTACAATTAAATCAACTAAACTAAATTACAAAAAAACAAACACTAAATTACAAAAAATAAAAAAAAGATTACAAGAATTTTAAACTAATCACACCTACTCTAAGCCCCCTAAAAAAATAACAAAGCCCCCCAAAATAAAAAAATGCCCTACCCTATTCTAAAATAAAAAGTTAACAGCTCTTGTACCTTACCAGCCCTTAAAAGGGCCTTTTGCATTTAAAAAAAACATACAATACCCCCCCAACATTACATCCAACCACCCACATACCCCTAATCTAACCCAAACCCCCCTTAAAAAACCTAACGCTAAGCCCCTGAAGATCTCCCTACCTTATCTTCACCACGCCGTCCAGAAGAGGGTACGAAGTCTTCATCCTATCCGGCAAGAAGAGGTCCTCCAGAGGTTCCAAAGTCTTCATCCTATCCGGCAAGAAGAGGACATCGGGACCGGTAGACATGTTCATCCAGGCGGCGTCTTCTATCTTCATCCATCCGGCGCGGAGCGGGACCATCTTGAAGCAGCCGACGTGGATCCATCCTCTTCTTCCGGCGACTCCCGGCGAATGAAGGTTCCTTTAAGTGACGTCATCCAAGATGGCGTCGCTCGAATTCCGATTGGCTGATAGGATTCTATCAGCCAATCGGAATTAAGGTAGGAAAAATCTGATTGGCTGATTGAATCAGCCAATCAGATTCAAGTTCAATCCGATTGGCTGATCCAATCAGCCAATCAGATTGAGCTTGCATTCTATTGGCTGAAAGTTTTCGCCTGAGAGTGGCATCCCTAGTCACCACACAAGAGAAAAAAATTACTTACAACCTCTCACATATGGAAAGAAATGCCTTGAAAAACTTGATGAATAATAATAACATCATCATCAAGCCGGCGGACAAGGGTGGATCAGTAGTTATCATGAATACCCAGGACTACACTACTGAAGGTTACAGACAGTTGTCTGATGTAAACTACTACAAAAAACTGGACACGGACCCCACCAAGGAATATTCAGCTAAACTCACAAGACTTATCAAAACATTTCCTAAACACATACAGCAAGAATTAGAAAATCTGGTACCTTCCAATCCTCAGATGGGTACCTTCTACATGCTACCCAAAATCCACAAGCCAGGAAACCCAGGACGCCCCATTATAACAGGTATGGGAACTCTCACTGAACAAATATCTGGCCTAATAGAAAACATTCTTAAGCCTCTTGTTATTAAGACTGATAGCTTTATACAGGACACTACAGACTTCCTTAATAAACTTAACCAGATAAATGAACTACCTAGAAACACTATACTAGTTACTATGGATGTGGAATCTTTATACAGCAACATCCCGCATAAGGATGGTATTGAGGCCTGCAGTAAATTTCTCTCATCCCACCAAACAACACACAAATATGATGCAACTATTGCCCAGCTTATATAATTCATACTCACACACAACTATTTCAGTTTTAACAACAATTACTACCTACAAATGACAGGGACAGCGATGGGCACAAAAATGTCACCCCAATATGCCAATCTTTTCATGGCGTACCTAGAATACAGATTCTTATGTACTCAGCCCCACAAACCGTATACATATTATCGTTACATTGATGATATTTTCATAATATGGACAAAAGGAGAAGAAAGCCTCTTAGATTTCCACAAATCATTTAATTCATTTCACCTGTCAATAAACCTTAAAATGGACTCAAATCATAGTGTGAACTTCTTGGACTGAACAATAACTGTCACCAATGGCATCCTTCATTCATCTATATACAGAAAACCCACAGACAGGTACAGCTACCTCCACAATTTCAGCTTCCATCCCAATCACACCAAACAAGGTATCATCTACAGCCAAGCTATCAGATATCACCGCATTTGCTCTGACACAAAAGACAGAGATCAGCACCTGAGTACACTGTCAGAGTCATTTAGGCAAAAGGGCTACAAGGAAAGGACAATATCTAAAAAATATCTAAAAAAATCAAATCTGCCCTAAAAACACCACGGGAAAGACTCCTACAATACAAAGAAAAGGAAAAGGAAAACAAAACAAGAACCCCTCTAGTAGTCACTTACAACCCTATTAAAGAGCTACAACCACTAATTTCAGAGGACCCCATACTCAAAAAAATATTTCCTGAACCCCCCATACTAGCATTCAAACAACCGCCTAACCTGAAGAGAGATTGGTCCGCAGCAAATTAACCACAGAACAGAAGCTTACACAGAATGGCACTGCACAATGCAACAAATCACTCTGCAAACGGTGTCAACATATATGTGACAACAACACAGCCAGACACAACAACAATCATACAATATTAAAGGATTCTATTCGTGCTCATCTGCTAATGTGGTGTACATGATACAGTGTACAGTGTGTGACAGAGGTTGCTACATTGGAGAAACTGGCCTAAAGCTGCATCTCAGAATGAATCTACACACTCGATCAAAAACCACAAGGAAAATGAATTGTACCCCTGTTGATCATCACTTCACCCAGACTGGTCACTCCATCCTTAACCTCAGGATTAAAATTCTTAGAGGGAAATTCAAAGACTCTCATGAACGAAAGACGTTTGAGATGAAAACGATCAAACATTTCAATACCAGAAATGAAGGACTTTATGTAGACTCTGGCTTTCTCACACACTACCATAACTTTCTATAATCTCTCATTTTATTGTCCTATATTGGTTTCTTTTTCCTTTTGTTTTTCCTCTCATCTGGCCCATTTACTTTCCTCTGTTTATTTATTCTTTCTGGCTATTCTCAGCTATTTTCTTCTTCAGACACATTCTCTGCTTTTATGACCCCCCTCTCACCCCCCTCCCTCCCTTCTATTTGTTGTATGTGATGTGTATCTATATCAGAATGATCAGTATTGCTTTAGACCTGAGGAAGAGAGGAAACCTCCCGAAAGCTTGTCTTTTAAATATTATGGTAGTCCAATAAAAAAGGTATCACTGCATACTGCAATACTTTGTTTTTTGAGCATCTATCTACTGGACTAACACGGCTACTCCAATCTTTACTATATATATATATATATATATATATATATATATATATATATATATATATATATATATATGTAAAGATATATACATATTGGAATATATTCCCCTATGTGCAGAACATTGGAATGTGAAATATTTATGGTAAATACATAGTTAAAACCATTATTAAATATGAATATTGCATAAATATGCTTTTACATGTTTTCCTCTACTTGAGAGCAAAGCGTTCCAATGCACTTATATAAATATATATATATATGTTTATATGTGTGTACATATGTATTTATGTGTTTATATGTGTGTATAAGTATGTAAATACATAAATACACATGGTAATACATAGATATACTTATGTACACACATATATAGACATATATATACTGTATATACATATCCATCTTTAGACGTGTATATGTATGTATCTCTATGTTAAAGCCCTTTGCCTGCCTTTTCTCTCATATCTTTGAGCCCTTATAACGTTTTGTGCAATGTTTTTTTTTTAATATTGTTTATTTTATGACGTTATTATGAGTGTAACTGTACTTTGTAATGTATTTTTGATGTGATTTGTGACATTTTTTTGTTTCGCAAAATAGTTAACCCGAGCTCTGAGGCCACGCTAACCCGACGCGTTAACTTTAATTGCGCTGAAGAGATCGCCTTTACTATAAAACTTGTAATATGATTGAAAAACCTGACGCGTGCAAACACCCGCAATAAACTCCTTGTGGCTAACGTGTAACTGTTAGCGCTCCATTGGTAATTTAGTCCAAATTAAGCAAAGTTAAAAAAGCTTCTCTATAATTCATAACCAATGTCATAGTTAAATAATTTAACATTTCTCAATATATTACACAACTTATTTATTGTTGTTGCCCTTGTGACCAGGTCAATTTAAAAAGAAAACAGGTTTTTAGATTGTAAGCTCTTTATTATAAACATTAAGGGTCTGCAGTCTAAGTCCACCCTTAACTTAATTTGTCATTTGAACGACAACAAAACATATTATTGTATTGAAGTGAGATGTTACTGCCATTAAGTTAAACCTATGCTTGTAAACTCTGTCCCTAGTGTACAGTATTGATCCATTGTTTTTAATGCATCTTTTACTGACCAAAATGTCCAGTGATAAAGAATATTGCCAAAATTAATTATCTGATTTTTTTTATTAATGATGACAGTATGCTTCATTACACACGACAGTATTATCAGAACAATCGCACTCAAATCCAAATTAGCATCTTTTTATTACTATGTTGTAAACTAATTACCAAAATTGGTTTAGGTGTTGATTTAAATTTACAATATATTTTATGGGTCATGACTTTCAGTTGAAATACTTTTTTTAAAAAAATGGTTAAGAAAACAAAGTGAAATAGTTATATAAATTAATGTTTTCTGGCTTGGGGCAAAGAAACACAAGGAGAAAAATAATGGACCAGTTTGTTGTAGAGGAATGTCCAAGAAAAAAAAATATGGAAATTTACTCATTGTGTATCAATATATTTTACATGTTCTTATCCATTAGCGCATGTTGTTTTAACATTAGTGACCCTGTAATACTATATGTTTAAACCACGCAGAGGGGTTAAACACATGCTTAAAGTCCTGTTCGGGACCTGCAGAGCTACTGGCTCTGAGAGGATACTGCTGATGGTCCAATCATCAGGGCTAGTCACACAACCCAGCCATGCAACTAGTGCTGCTGATTGGATCAGCAGCATTTCCACTTGGGACCCGCAGTGCTCTGTGAATCCTGAGTGGGACTTTAACTTTTGTGATTAAAGGGACATTATACTGCTGGGTACAACTACAGTAACATGACTACTACTCACCATACTATTGGTTTCCCTCCTGTACCTGCAGCTATCTTTAAAGCCGATATCTTAGTTTACCTCATTACAGAATCCAGTTGGTAAAGCTCTGCATTTTATACTGGGTGCCACCACGTACAGTTACATACTGTGACAGAAACAGAGTATTTTCACAGATCTATCTATCATCTATCTATCTATCTTTAAATGCCTAAGAAACCAGAAAGTCACCAGCGCTATAAAGTAATAAATCTTTATTCAGGAATCATTTACAAACAGCGACGTTTCGGGGATATTAACCCCTTAATCATGCTACTGACACTAACAATTTGAAAAACATTTATACCCTCAAACTTTGGCGCCAAACTGACATCACACAGTCCTATGGCTACCCCTAATGGTGACTAAAAAAATAGGTATACATATCTGTTAATATTTATCAAGTGTACAGTATTTAAAAGCAAACAAGAAAACCAGAGATACAGTAAGGTAGATAATACCTAATGCATTAGCAATACAATTTATGGCTCAAACAAAGAGCAAACATAAAAATGGTAATACAAGAAAATTCATAACAAGAAAATTAATGACAATTGTATAGGGTACTTATCCATAATTGTAAACGTAGTGTCCCATTTCTTGTTGAAGTCACTAAGGCCTAGATTTAGAGTTTGGCGGTAGCCGTGAAAACCAGCGTTAGAGGCTCCTAACGCTGGTTTTAGGCTACCGCCGGTATTTGGAGTCAGTCAGGAAAGGGTCTAACGCTCACTTTTCAGCCGCGACTTTTCCATACCGCAGATCCCCTTACGTAAATTGCGTATCCTATCTTTTCAATGGGATCTTTCTAACTCCGGTATTTAGAGTCGTGGATAAAGTGAGCGTTAGAATTCTAACGACAAAACTCCAGCCGCAGAAAAAAGTCAGTGGTTAAGAGCTTTCTGGGCTAACGCCGGTTTATAAAGCTCTTAACTACTGTGCTCTAAAGTACACTAACACCCATAAACTACCTATGTACCCCTAAACCGAGGTCCCCCCACATCGCCGCCACTCGATTAAATTTTTTTAACCTCTAATCTGCCGACCGCCACCTACGTTATACTTATGTACCCCTAATCTGCTGCCCCTAACACCGCCGACCCCTATATTATATTTATTAACCCCTAACCTGCCCCCCACAATGTCGCCGCCATCTACCTACAATAATTAACCCCTAATCTGCCGACTGCAAAGCACCGCTACTTACGTTATCCTTATGTACCCCTAATCTGCTGCCCCTAACATCGCCGACCCCTATATTATATTTATTAACCCCTAACCTGCCCCCCTCAACGTCGCCTCCACCTGCCTACACTTATTAACCCCTAATCTGCCGAGCGGATCTCACCTCTACTATAATAAAGTTATTAACCCCTAATCCGCCTCACTCCCACCTAACTTCAAACATTAACCCCTAATCTGCCGATCGGAGCTCACCGCTACTCTAATACATTTTTTAACCCCTAAAGCTAATTTTAACCCTAACCCTAACACCCCCCTAAATTAAATATAATTTTATTCTAACGAAATAAATTAACTCTTATTAAATAAATTATTCCTATTTAAAGCTAAATACTTACCTGTAAAATAAACCCTAATATAGCTACAACATAAATTATAATTATATTATAGCTATTTTAGGATTTATATTTATTTTACAGGTAACTTTGTATTTATTTTAACCAGGTACAATAGCTATTAAATAGTTAATAACTATTTAATAGCTAAAATAGTTAAAATAATTAAAAAATTACCTGTAAAATAAATCCTAACCTAAGTTACAATTAAACCTAACACTACACTATCAATAAATTAATTAAATAAATTACCAACAATTTTCTACAATTAAACCTAAAACTCCACTATCAATAAATTATTTAAATACAATATCTACAAATAAATACAATGAAATAAACTAACTAAAGTACAAAAAATAAAAAAGAACTAAGTTACAAAAAATAAAAAAATATTTACAAACATTAGAAAAATATTACAACAATTTTAAACTAATTACACCTACTCTAAGCCCCCTAATAAAATAACAAAGCCCCCCAAAATAAAAAAATGCCCTACCCTATTCTAAATTAAAAAAGTTCAAAACTCTTTTACCTTACCAGCCCTGAACAGGGCCCTTTGCGGGGCATGCCCCAAAGAATTCAGCTCTTTTGCCTGTAAAAAAAAACATACAATACCCCCCCCAACATTACAACCCACCACCCACATACCCCTAATCTAACCCAAACCCCCCTTAAATAAACCTAACACTAAGCCCCTGAAGATCTTCCTACCTTATCTTCACCCTGCCAGGTTCACCGATCCGTCCTCAGAAGTCTTGATCCAAGCCTCGGAAGTGTTGATCCAAGCCCAAGCGGGGGGCTGAAGAGTGACGTCCATCCTCGGGCTGAAGTCGGAAGTCCATCATCGGGATGAAGTCTTCTATCAAGCCGCATTTTCAATCTTCTTTCTTCTGGAGCGGAGCGGAACCATCTTCTTCCAAGCCGACGCGGAACATCCTCTTCAACCGACGACTAGACGACGAATGACGGTTCCTTTAAATGACGTCATCCAAGATGGCGTCCCTCGAATTCCGATTGGCTGATAGGATTCTATCAGCCAATCGGAATTAAGGTAGGAATATTCTGATTGGCTGATGGAATCAGCCAATCAGAATCAAGTTCAATCCGATTGGCTGATCCAATCAGCCAATCAGATTGAGCTCGCATTCTATTGGCTGATCGGAACAGCCAATAGAATGCGCGCTCAATCTGATTGGCTGATTGGATCAGCCAATCAGATTGAACTTGATTCTGATTGGCTGATTCCATCAGCCAATCAGAATATTCCTACCTTAATTCCGATTGGCTGATAGAATCCTATGTGGGTGGTGGGTTGTAATGTTGGGGGGGTTATTGTATGTTTTTTTTTACAGGCAAAAGAGCTGAATTCTTTGGGGCATGCCCCGCATAGGGCCCTGTTCAGGGCTGGTAAGGTAAAAGAGCTTTGAACTTTTTTAATTTAGAATAGGGTAGGGCATTTTTTTATTTTGGGGGGCTTTGTTATTTTATTAGGGGGCTTAGAGTAGGTGTAATTAGTTTAAAATTGTTGTAATATTTTTCTAATGTTTGTAAATATTTTTTTATTTTTTGAAAATTAGTTCTTTTTTATTTTTTTGTACTTTAGTTAGTTTATTTCATTGTATTTATTTGTAGATATTGTATTTAAATAATTTATTGATAGTGTAGTGTTAGGTTTAATTGTAGATAATTGTTGGTATTTTATTTAATCAATTTATTGATAGTGTAGTGTTTAATTGTAACTTAGGTTAGGATTTATTTTAAAGGTAATTTTGTAATTATTTTAACTATTTTAGCTATTAAATAGTTCTTAACTATTTGATAGCTATTGTACCTGGTTAAAATAAATACAAAGTTACCTGTAAAATAAATATTGATCCTAAAATAGCTATAATATCATTATAATTTATATTGTAGCTATATTAGGATTTATTTTACAGGTAAGTATTTAGCTTTAAATAGGAATAATTTATTTAATAAGAGTTAATTAATTTCGTTAGATTTAAATTATATTTAACTTAGGGGGGTGTTAGTGTTAGGGTTAGACTTAGCTTTAGGGGTTAATACATTTATTAGAATAGCTGTGAGCTCCAGTCGGCAGATTAGGGGTTAATGTTTGAAGTTAGGTGTCGGCGATGTTAGGGAGGGCAGATTAGGGGTTAATACTATTTATTATAGGGTTAGTGAGGCGGATTAGGGGTTAATAACTTTATTATAATATCGGTGTGGTCCGCTCGGCAGATTAGGGGTTAATAAGTGTAGGCAGGTGGAGGCGACGTTGTGGGGGGCAGATTAGGGGTTAATAAATATAATATAGGGGTCGGCGGTGTTAGGGGCAGCAGATTAGGGGTACATAGGGATAATGTAAGTAGCAGCGGTTTACGGAGCGGCAGATTAGGGGTTAATAAGTGTAAGGTTAGGGGTGTTTAGACTCGGGGTACATGTTAGAGTGTTAGGTGCAGACGAAGGAAGTGTTTCCCCATAGCAAACAATGGGGCTGCTTTAGGAGCTGAACGCGGCTTTTTTGCAGGTGTTTGGTTTTTTTTCAGCTCGAACAGCCCCATTGTTTTCTATGGGGGAATCGTGCACGAGCACGTTTTTGAAGCTGGCCGCTTCAGTAAGCAACTCTGGTATCGAGAGTTGCAGTGGCGTTAAATATGCCTGTACGCTCCCTTTTTGGAGCCTAACGCAGCCATTCTGTGAACTCTCAATACCAGAGGTATTTAAAAGGTGCGGCCAGAAAAAAGCCAGCTTTAGCTACGCGGGTCATTACCGACAAAACTCTAAATCTAGGCCTAAGTTAGTTGACCACATACTAATAAAGGGGACCTGTTAAATAAGGAAAAGAATATTATATATTTAATACAAGCTAGAAGGTGGTATGCATATAATAAACTAGAAAAAAACATGCTAGATCAAAGTCCCTGTTAAGACCTTTAGGGGCTAAGGTGTCAAAATGGTGAATCCACCACATCTCACGTTGCTTAAGCAGATTTTCCATAATTGCTGCCATTCCTAGGTTGTTGTACCTGTTCCACAATCTGCCATCTCAACTGGCTAATGGCATGTCCTTTTTCCAAAAAATGTTTGGACAAAGGAGCTTCAGTGTTCTTATTCCTTATATTAGAACGGTGCTGGCTCAACCTTTCCCTGATCCTTTGGGTGGCCTCCCCCAAATAAATCAGGGAACACGGGCACTTAAAGGGACATTAAACACTTTGAGATGGTAATATAAAATGATAAATTGTATATAATAAAACAACTCTGCAATATACTTTCATTAATTATTTTGTCCTCTTTGCCTGTAATTCCATTTTGAAATTGTGAGCTTTTCAGTTCCTGTTAGAAATGGATGTGCAGAGCACTGTTAAATCCAGCACAACCATTGGCTGCACACTCTAGTGACCTATTTATAACTGACCCTAATTGGCCACAGCAGAGAAGGTAACGCAAGTTACAACATGGCAGCTCCCAGTGTTTTATAGACGCTAAAACTTTACACTTATTTTGTCACTTTTTAAACAACTAATAAAACTTTAAAAAATACATCTACATGTTAGTAATGGACTAATCTTTTCTTTGAATGCATCATTCTTTCTAGCATGTATTTAGTGTTTAATGTCCCTTTAATAAGATAAATTACAAAGCTACTGTTACAAGTGTAATACCCCTGGACTTCATAGCTTTTACCGCTATGAGGGTGGAAAAAGTTTTTCCCTTTAATGATCGAATGGCAACTTGCACAATTCAGGCAAGGATAATTGCCATAATTTTTCTTACCTATATACAGTTGTTTATCCTTATTTTTAGGACCAATATCAGATCTTACAAGATGGTCTCTGATATTTTTAACCCTTCTGAAGGCCATAAGGGGGGGTTCTTTAAATTGTTCTTTCAACACGTGCCAGTTCTTTCTAATAGCTCTACTGATAATATCACTATAAGGATTGTACTGAGAGACAAACACCATTCTTTTTCTATCTTTATCCTTAGTGCTTTTTCTATGTGTATTATGTACCTCCTCCACTTTCTTTTTAATTAATTCCTGTGGATAGCCCCTTTATACAAATTTGTCAGCCATTTCTTGCAATCTAATTTTGCATACTTCATCATCACTGAATATTCTCTTGACTCTAGTAAATTGGCTAAGGGGTAAGGACTCCACCAAGCCTCTTGGATGAAAGCTGTTATATTGAAGCAAAGTATTTTTATCGGTTTCCTTGCAAAACAGGTCAATGAGTAATGCATTTGATCCTTTGGAGACCTTAGTGTCAAGGAAGAAAACCGATTCCTCACTATATGTGAGGGTAAACTGCAGGCCAGTAACCATGGAGTTCAGTGTATCCCCAAAACGTCACTGTTTGTAAATGATTCCTGAATAAAGATTTATTACTTTATAGCGCTGGTGACTTTCTGGTTTCTTATGCGTATGTGGAGTATAGCAGTCACACTCCATCACCTTTGCGCTGCACAGCTGTGCTGATATCCCTCTACTGTGGACGTATCTTTAAATGCCTACAGTATATGAGATGGAAACAAAATAAATGTTGTTGTTTTTGTTTTTTCTTGTTGCTGTTGTTTTTGTTTTAAATGGATATTAACCAATTTTCCTGTAGAAAAACTGAACATAAGTGAGTGTGAACATATGTAAAGACATCTTGTTTGCAACAATTGTTTTTAATAGCTAAACTCCTCCCACCATAAACGTTATTTAGAGGAACCAATAAGGTGCCTTCCATTGTCATAGCAAAACTTCCAATGTTTTGTAATTCCTTATCTAATCTCTTCTGCTGAGGTCAATTAGGAATAGTGATGTCTCGAACCTAAAAATTTCGGTTCGCGAACAGCGGGCTCAAACTTCCACTACTGTTCACGAACCGGCAAACCGGGCGAACCGCCATTGACTTCAATAGGCAGGCGAACTTTAAAACCCACAGGGACTCTTTCTGGCCACAATAGTGATGGAAAAGTTGTTTCAAGGGGACTAACACCTGGAGTGTGGCATGCCGGAGGGGATCCATGGCAAAACTCTCAAGGAAAATTACATAGTTGATGCAGAGTCTGGTTTTAAGCCATAAAGGGCCTAAATCACCTAACATTCCTAAATTGTTTGGAATAACGTGCTTTAAAACATCAGGTATGATGTTGTATCGATCAGGTAGTGTAAGCGTTACACCCGCTTCACAGTGACAGACCAAACTCCCCATGTAACGCACCGCAAACAACCGCAAACAGTCCATTTGCACAACCACGAGATAGATAGATTTGATAGATAGATAGATAGATAGATAGATACATAGATTACATAGATCAATAGATGCAATATACATATGATAGATACAAATTACATAGATCATTAGATGCAATATACATTTGATAGATACGAATTACATAGATCAATAGATGCAATATACATTTGATAGATACGAATTACATAGATCAAAAGATGCAATATACATTTGATAGATACGATTTACATAGATCAATAGATGCAATATACATTTGTTAGATACGAATTACATAGATCAATAGATGCAATATACATTTGCTAGATACGAATTACATAGATCAATAGATGCAATATACATTTGATAGATACGAATTACATAGATCAATAGATGCAATATACATTTGATAGATACGAATTACATAGATCAAAAGATGCAATATACATTTGATAGATACGAATTACATAGATCGATAGATGCAATATACATTTGATTGATATGAATTACATAGATCAATAGATGCAATATACATTTGATAGATACGAATTACATAGATCAATAGATGTAATATACATTTGATAGATACGAATTACATAGATCAATAGATGCGATATATATTTGATAGATACGATTGATAGTTAGATAGATTCGATAGATAAATAGAGAGATTTGATAGATATATAATTTCCCTGACAGAGAATTACAATAAGACGTGCGGTCTGAGACCCATGGTAAGGTTCCCAGAGGCAGTTGCGCCACCAGGAGACGTGTATATGGCATGGATTTTTGGAACCGGGAGATGGAAAAAGATGCTTGGTCGGTCCTCCTGCTTCAAATTTGGGGCACTGCGCGTGCAATCTATTGTGCCACCAGATATGAGTGGTGTGTTAAGTAGTACTATTCTTAGCAGTTTAATACCTGTTACTCCCCCTATCGGGGGAGGTGTATATGGCATGGATTTTAGGAACCGGGAGATGGAAAAAGATGCTTGGTCAGTCCTCCTACTTCAAATTTGGCCAAAACACAAGTGGCTGTCACAAAACAGTCCGGCCACGAGATAGATAGATTTTTATAGATAGATACATAGATTACATAGATCAATAGATGCAATATACATAGGATAGATACAAATTACATAGATCAATAGATGTAATATACATTTGATAGATACGAATTACATAGATCAATAGATGCAATATACATATGATAGATACGAATTACATAGATCAATAGATGCCATATACATTTGATAGATACGAATTACATAGATCAAAAGATGCAATATACATTTGATAGATACGAATTACATAGATCAATAGATGCAAAATACATTTGATAGATACGAATTACATAGATCAATAGATGCAATATACATTTGATAGATACGAATTACATAGATCAACAGATGCAATATACATTTGATAGATACGAATTACATAGATCAATAGATGCAATATACATTTGATAGATACGAATTACATAGATCAAAATATGCAATATACATTTGATAGATACGAATTACATAGATCAATAGATGCAATATACATTTCATAGATATGAATTACATAGATCAATAGATGCAATATACATTTGATAGATACGAATTACATAGATCGATAGATACAATATAGATTTGGCCTGGCAACTAAAATTAAATAACACTAGCAGACTGATGTAAAAGTTTTTTTTAAAAAAAATTTACACTAATGTTACAACAGATATGAGTGGTGGCACTGAGGAAGTAGGCACAGTATATGCTGTGAGCCTGACACACAGGCTGGCACTAGTGGCAGGCTGGCATGGAAATTAAAATTAAATAACACTAGCAGACTGATGTAAAAGTTTTTTTTAAAAAAACATTTACACTAATGTTACAACAGATATGTGTGGTGGCACTGAGGATGGAAGTAGGCACAGTATATGCTGTGAGCCTGACATACAGGCTGGCACTAGTGGCAGGCTGGCCTGGAAACTAAAATTAAATAACACTAGCAGACTGATGTAAAGTTTTTTAAAAAAAAAAAGTTACACTAATGTTACAACAGATATGAGTGGTGGCACTGAGGATGGAAGTAGGCACAGTATATGCTGTGAGCCTGACACACAGGCTGGCACTAGTGGCAGGCTGGCCTGGCAACTAAAATTAAATAACACTAGGCAGACTGATGTAAAAGTTTTTTTTTTTAAAGTTACACTAATGTTACAACAGATATGAGTGGTGGCACTGAGGAAGTAGGCACAGTATATGCTGTGAGCCTGACACACAGGCTGGCACTAGTGGCAGGCTGGCCTGGAAACTACAATTAAATAATACTAGCAGACTGATGTAAAAGTTTTTTTTTAAAAAAATGTACACTAATGTTACAACAGATATGAGTGGTGGCACTGAGGATGGAAGTAGGCACAGTATATGTTGTGAGCCTGACACACAGGCTGGCACTAGTGACAGGCTGGCCTGGCAACTAAAATGAAATAACACTAGCAGACTGATGTAAAAGTTTTTTTTTTTTTTAAATTTACACTAATGTTACACCAGATATGAGTGGTGGCACTGAGGCTGGCAGTGGCAGGCTGGCCTGGCAACTGAAATTAGATTACACTAGCAGACTGATGTAAAAGTTTTTTTTTTTTTTTTTTTTAAATTACACTAATGTTACACCAGATATGAGTGGTGGCACAGAGCAATTAGGCACAGTATATCCTGTGAGCCTGATACACAGGCCTGCTGGCAAGTAGGCACAGTATAGAGCCTCACACACAGGCTGAGAGGCAGGCAAATGCAATTAGATTACAAAGAAAACAAAAAAAAACGACTGAAGTTCTAGCCCTAAAAAGGGCTTTTTGGGGTGCTGCCCTTACAGCAGAGATCAGATGAGTCCTTCAGGACTGTAGTGGACACTGAATACACTAGCCTAGCTATCAATTTCCCTAAAAAATCATCATCAGCAGCACTATCACTCCTCTCACTAAGAATACAGGATCAGAATGAATCTAAAATGGCTGCTGCCCAGGAGCTGGGAGGGTCTGGGAGGGAGGGTCTGCTGCTGATTGGCTGGAATGTGTCTGCTGACTGTGAGGTACAGGGTCAAAGTTTTACTCAATGATGACGAATAGGGGGCGGATCGAACATCCGTGAACAAGCTAAGATCGCCGGGAACTGTTCTCCGGCGAACTGTTTGCGACATCACTAATTAGGAACAGATTAAATTATATTGCAAAATTAATTTACTACATTGTAGTACATTTTGTATTCCCCCATTGGCTTTAAAGTTTATTTTTTGGTATCACTACTCAGAGGTCAACTATGGTGTGCTAGCCTAATAAAAGCATATGTGCTTTATGACAACATGAGGTTGAAGTGCTGAAAACCTGCATTTTACAGCAATGACTACAGCTCTTTTAGTGCTACATAAGTTCAATGAAATTCTCACTACAACGGCAGATGAATCCAAAAGTTAAAATTACATTAAAAATGACCTCTATCTATTTTATGTTGATCATTAAGTAGGAATATTTCACACTAGAGATTTGTCATATTAAGGAGAATTGAAATCACTTATATCAATTAACTATATTATATCTTCAGTAGTCTCTTCCTGGATTAGTAAAATATGTTTGATACTTTACAGAATATATATAAATCAAGTTAAAGCAGCCCTTATAAAAAAGCAAACAAGCACAGTTCTTGGTAGTACTTTTCTGCATTTCCCTTGTAATTAGTTGCCTTCAGTTTATATAGTAATTACAAAGGTAGAAACTTAATATAATTCTAATCATAAAAATTGTAATTAGAATTTATCTGGGAATTAATAAGACATTTATTGAATGAAGAGACACAGGCATGCCTGAGTAGCTACCTGAACATTAACATCTTAATTGCTAAACTATATTGCAGATATTTACATACTGAGAGTTATACATGGATTGAAAGCACATAGTCAAGACTATAAAGAGGATATAAGTCATGTTTTTAAAAAGATTTTTTTTCTTTAGTAACTGGAGGATATTATAAAAAAGAAGCCATTTATAAATAGATACAAGTGCAGAAGATGTACTGATCCCAACCACTGCAACTAACCTTAACAGCATCTACTTCCCCACACTGAACACTCAGTATGATACCTCAGCACAACCCTGATCACTTATTAACTGATCCCACACAGAGAAATCAACCATAGCCACAATCTCCCCACAAAAAGTAACAATAAATAACCCTAAGTTTGCTATCATCTTGGTCCAAGTAACCCTAGTCATTAACTAACCAAACTCCACTCATTGTAATTAACTCCAACTACATTGACTGACCCTGTTCCGTTAACCCTAATAAATTTACCCTAAATGTAATCACCCCATCTTTTAGCCTCTACTTATTTTACCCAATGTTAACACTGTCCCCACAAACAAGCTCCCTAAAATGAATCACTTCTTAAAATAACCCCACTAAAAGTGTCCTTTACTTAAAAGTAAGCCTACTTAAAATAAACCCCTTTATAAATAGCCGCTACCAAACATTTTAACGTTACACACATGTGACCCTATAACTAACAAAACCCACAAGAGAGAGGAAAAAAAAATGTGATGGGAGAGGGTGGAAGAAGGATAAAAATAATTGGTGTAAAGGGACAATCTTACAAAAATTAGCGTTATAAGTGCTTGCTGCTGCAGATTTCCCTAGGCAACTTCATGGTGGGTGCCTTTAATAGCAGGGGCATAGAATAGGTAGATAGAGACTGGTGTACAAAATACATTGGGAGAAAGAAGGGGAATAGAATTATAATGAATTTAGACCTATGCACATCTGTGAAAGAAAGTGAATTATTTGGAAGATACCTAGGGGCATATTTGTCAAGCTCGGTATGGAGCTTGAGGCCCCTTGTTTCCGGTGAGCCATAATTTGTCCACCTGCTCTGAGGCAGCGGACAGAGATCAACCGATTGAATATGAACGGGTTGATTGACACCCCCTGCTATTGACCGATTGGCCACAAATCTGCAGGGGCGGCATTGCACCAGCAGTTCACAAGAACTGCTGGTGCAATGATAAATGTCGACAGCGTATGCTGTCAGCATTTATTGATGTGCAGCGATGTGCAGCGGACATGATATGCTACTTTATTTAATTACCCTCCTGTTAGTATTGTTAAGATAAATTTGTTTTTGTTGTCATCTTGAAAACTAATTCAATACTGTTTGCATGGCTGTGAAAGAAATTTAATAGCCAAATGCTTTGGATTGATACATCTAAGCAATGTGCTGAAAACCTGAACTACAAGTTTTATGAGCAAAAGGAACATTGTATCTTTTTAAAACCAGTTAGTTTTGTTGGCCAATAAGAGGATCAGCTTTCTAACTGTCGTCATCAACCCAAAGAAGTTCTTAGCTGCAAACTGAAGGAGCAAAACGCTCAATAGGATGCATAGGTGGGCAGCATCTGTATTGTGGGTTCCCCCCACATCCTCCGGATCGTTTCTGAGACCTTTTGAAGTAGAGTGAGCCGTTTACCTCTGGACATGGGGATCACACAGAAGGTACAGGTAATGCATCATTGACCAGTGGAGTTGGCTGTGTGCTAACGGTGGTCTGACCGGTGGAGTTGGCTGTGTGCTAACGGCGGTCTGCCTGATAGACCTCTGTTTGTTTCCCATGTTGCTCATGTGGACACTGCCTGGTCTGTTTCAGGAATGGAGCTATTCATTTTGGCATCTTCCTGCTTGTTGGGGTGCAGTACTTTTATTTATTTTTTTTATTTATTTTTTTTGTTTTTTTTATTGAGATTAAACAAAAAGAAAAGTATACACGTATAGATACCCAGAGTAAGTACAAAGTTACACAATCAGCATTCTTCATGACAGAATAGTGAAATCTATATTAGTAAATACAGTAATATCAAAAACTGTCTGATTGGAACCTAAAGGCTATCATAAAACATATTTTTCCCGGAGACTTCTTATTGTTTTCATAATCATGTCTACCAACAACTTAACATACAATTTCTCCCATCTTGAGTCAGCAACATGTAAGAATACCAATCAGTCAGCCATTTACACAACACCTGGCTCCTCTGTACCATACCAAGGTATATTAGCAAAATAACAGTTGACAGTACATTTCCATGATCATGTTTGCTATAGGCTTGAAATAACATTTGAACCATATTAGATCTCCTATATCGTATCTATATAAATCAACAAATATAAAATATTAAACATTTAAATAAAACAGATTTAAGCAATATATTCCCAGTACTTTTATTTTTACCAGCAATTTGCTTTCTGTGCTAGACAACTGCTTTTATGTTGCACCATATAAACTACTTCAATCTGGCTTCTTATATCTTATTGTGAGGGGCCCATGTGTTTTGTTTGTTTGTCTGTCTTATATGTTCATTGAAATTTTGGGGTTTTTTTTAATATTTATGATAAAAAAAGAACATTTTGCATTAACCGTCTATGTCCTTGTGAATACTTATAATATGGTTTGAGTGCTGTTACCTGGTCTTTTAGATGTTCCTTATTTTGGCACATCCACTTTTCTATAGTAACATATATTTATGTATTTGTTTCCAGGTTGCCCCTTCCATCTGGTTATCTTAAATTATTTTTTTTATTGGATTTCAGGATATAAAACAACATAATCAATTCGTCAAGATAAATCTTTGTAGATACATTCATATCACAGCAAATTTTTAAATCATACATAACATGGTTTTTAACTCCCTCATCGGGATTAAGTATCTACCCAAGAGATGAAAAAAAAAGAAAGAAAAAACCACTTATTCTGAACCTCCCTTTTGTGAAAAAAAAGAAAACAGTGCTAGTTTATATACAATTAGATTTATGCTTTGATGGGAATCCAAGTGTCTCACCACCATGAAACGTCCCGGGGGCTCATAGCACTGAAACATTGAAGCATAGAGGGAAGAGGGAAGGGGGGGAAGGGAGGGGTGGGAGAAAAGCATGACGGTGGAAAGAAAGAAAAAAGAAGAAGAGGCGAAAACGAAAAGAAAAAGAAAAAAAAAAAAAAAAAAAAAAAAAGAGAAGCGCTACCCATATGTAGCACTGGCCCTTTCTAATAACCATGACCTAGGCAGTACCCCAGCTACAATTAGATTTAAAAATGGCGTGGCATTCTGGAAAGGCTTTAGGAAGTAGCCCTGCTGCTCTGATGACCAGGAGCTGATCAGACTTCCCCATTTTTTAAAGTAATTCTTGAACTGCTTTTCTGAGTCTACCCTGAGATTCTGCCTTTCTACGAGCATCTGCGCTTTGATGGTGTTGGTGACCTCCCCCATACAGGGGGTTTCTCGTTGTCTCCATTTTTTAAAGAGCAAACTACGGGCTACCAGTATGACTAAATTAACCAGTTGTCTGTCCCCCATGGTAGCCAACTTCTTAAGAAAAAAAATATGTTCTGCCTGCAGCTCAATTTTGCTCTGAAGATGGCGGTTCAGCCAATACTGGGCCTTGGCCCAGTATTGCCTGACTTTTGGGCAGCTCCAGATACAGTGTAGGAGGTCTGCTCCTACGTGGGTGCACTTAAAACAGCTCCCTGTCTTTGGCTCCCCCCATCTAGCCATTCTGGCTGGAGTTAAATAAAAATTATTTATAATTTTGCATTGAGATTCTCTCCAGCTAATACATGAGGTCGCCTCAGCTGTAAGTTCAATACTTTTTAATATATCCTCTCCTTGTAGCCATTCAAAATATTTATTAAATTTTCCCTTAATCAGGTCTATATGCTCCAGCCCCTTATTTGTCAGTATTTTTAGGTACCACCAAGAAATTGACCGTTTCCCCGCTTGATATAATTTTAAGCCCAACATTATTTGGGCCAGTCCCCAATCAGTTACCACTTCTCTATTTGCTCTTTCGATATAATGGCGTGCCTGCAGATATGCATAGAAATTATTAGTTGGAAGGTGATATTGTTCTATAAGGCTCTGAAAAGTACGTGTATGACCATCCCTTTCATCTTTTAGTTGTGAAAAATAGGTTAAACCTTTTTCCTTCCAATCAAAAAATACTTTGTGATTGAAGCCTGCTGGGAAGTCCACACACCCGATAATCGGTAGGTATGGGGACACGCGAAATTCCTGTCCCACCAAAGAGCAGTATAACTGCCATCCTTTAATGATATTAGCAAATGTTAACATGCTATCTACATTCTGGGGCAGCTTCCTATATGGACAATGTAGCATAGCAAGGGGGCTGAAAGGTCTAATCAGCTCCGCGTCTAGCTTGTAATATGTTACGTAGTCTGAGTTAGTGAGCCAGTCTATTCCAAATTTAGCTAATGCTATTAAATTGTAGTATTTAATATTTGGAATAGCGAATCCCGCATATGTTTTAGAATTACTCATTTTATCTATAGAGATTCTTGGTGTTTTCTTCCCCCAAATAAAGAAAGAGCAAGCTTTATTATATTTAACTATGTCTTTCCTTGTCACAAGGAGAGGTAAATTTTGCAACAAAAATAGAATTTTAGGAAATATGATTGTCTTAATGATCATACATCTAGCCGAGATTGACAGGAAAAGTAGATTCCATTTATTTAGATTGGCTTGGATTTTATCAAAGAATTCCTTGAAGTTTAATTGATACCAGTCCCTGGGATTTCTAGAGATCTTAATCCCTAGATAATTAATAGCCTTTACCTCCTTAAAAATATAATTATGACTTTGCCTTGTTTTGTTGACCCATAGTAGCTCTGATTTCTTGGGATTAATTTTATAACCAGAGAATGTGCTGTACTCTGTGATAATATCCAAAACATTTGGGATGGAATTTACCGTGTCTTGTAAGAAAAGTAATATGTCGTCGGCATATAGTGAGATGAGTAGAGTCTCCCTACCAATCTGGACTGGTTGTATTGTCTGACGTAGATATACTGCCAAAGGCTCTAGGGCGAGGTCAAATAGGAGCGGAGATAGTGGGCAACCCTGACGGGTTCCTTTTTGTAAAGTAATATATTGCGTTAAATCCCCATTCACTAAAAGCTGTGACCTGGGTTTCCTATAGACCATTCTCACCATATCGACCAAATGACCCGAAAAACCAAAGTTTTCGAGGGAGGTTATAAGGTGATTCCATTCAATGGAATCGAAAGCTTTTTCAGCATCTATGGTAATTAAGGCAAAATCTTTTTCCTTATTATTATGCCCTTCCCTTCGGCTCTGCTGGCCGACATGGTGAAAATGGTCCACCGCTGTCAATACTCTTCTCATGTTTCGAACCGAGTTCCTGTTCGGGATAAAGCCAGTCTGGTCTGTGTGTATCAATTTGCCTATGACTCTCTTTAATCTATCTGCAATAATTGACATCAGGATTTTATAGTCCTGGTTTAACAGGGAGATTGGGCGATATGCCGCTAGATCCTCTGGCTTTTTACCTTTCTTGTATATCAAAGTAACAATTGAGTCAGTGAAGTAAGGAGACTTTAAGGCCTGTGATAGGAAATAATCATTAAAAAGCTTCTTTAATGTGATGCCAATTGTAGCTGATAAAGTTTTATAGTATTCGATCGGAAGACCGTCAGGGCCTGCTGCTTTTCCAGATTTGCACTTTAATATTACACTGGCAATTTCTGGCTCTGTTATAGCCGCGTTAATTTGTTCTAGATCCCCTGCAGATATATTAGGTAGTCTGATTTTTTCCCAAAATTTTGCCTTAGCTTTTTCATCAATTCCACTGCTGGTATATATGTTATGAAAGTATTTATAGAATGCCTCCCTGATCTCTGTCGCTTGCGTGATTACCTTATTACCAGTTTTTATTGTTGCTATGGTATTTTTCTTTTGTCTGAACTTTGTTAATTTAACCAGATGTTTGGCTGCAACCCCCTGATATCCTTGAAACTTAGCCCTTGCTTTGAGATCTTCCCCTGCCCATTTCTCCCTGAGAAAATCTTCCCTTACATTTTTAGCAGAGATGTATCCGCTCCATGTAACTGAATTTGGAGAGCGAAGATATCTATTATATGCGTTCCTAAGCTGATTGGCCACTTGTAGCTCTCTAGCTTTCAATTTGCGTGTTAACTTGACCATGTATCCCTTGATTTCTCCACGCATGACGGCTTTCCCTGCTTCCCAAAAGGTTTCTGTTTTATCATTGTAACCTTTGTTCAGGTCACAATATTCTAACCACTTTCTGTTTAACCAATTAGAAAACTGTATATTTTGACTCATATAGGCCGGAAAGTGGAACGAGTTCCCAGGACTTCCAGTCCGCTTGTCTGGCCAGACCCGCAAGCTTATAATAGCGTGATCAGATAACAATATGTCTGCTATGTGAGTTTCAATTGGACGCTTAGCTACTTGCTGACTTATTAGGAACAGATCAATACGGGAAAAACTTTTATGAGCCTTAGATTCACATGAAAATATCCGGGCATCCGGATGTTGTTGACGCCAAATGTCATTTAATTTTAGCGTCTTGATATAATTCCTGAAAAATTTCGCTTCTCTATTATTTATCTGAGAGCCTCTAACTCTGGACCTATCCATCTCTGGGTATAACGTGAGATTCATATCACCGGCTATAATCAAGTTCTGTTCCAAGTGTGGAGTAAGTTTCTGCTGGATTTTTTGCCAAAAGTTTTTCTCAAGTTTGTTAGGAGCATAAATATTGCAGAAGGTCCAACAGATGCCCTCTATCTGCATCTGGAGGACTATAAATCTACCCAGCTGATCACACTCTTGACTGAGGATTTTATAGTTAACCTTTTTATTTATGATAATGGCCACACCTCTCTTACGCCTGTTACAGGGAGTGGCGACAATTTCTGCCACCCAATTAACTTTCAGTTTTGCTATTTCATGGTCCTTTAAGTGTAATTCCTGCATAAAAATAATGTCTGCCTTCTCACTCTTTAATAACCTCAAGACATTTTTCCTCTTAATGGGGGAGGTTATGCCCCCCACATTCCAGGACACTAATTTTAAAGGGTCTGACATTTTAATCTAAGGAGAAAGGAGAAAAAAAAAAAGTAAAATAAGAAAAGAATAGAAAGAAAGAAAGGAGAAAAAAAAGAAAAGAGAAATGGGAAAAAAATAAGGAAGTGGAGAGCGGGAAAGGAGAGAAGGAAGAGAAAAAAAAAAAAAAAAAAAAAAAAAAAAAAAGGGGAGGAAAAAGAGAAAGAAGAAAAGCGCAAAATAAGACTCCCACAAGAAACCGCCCATTCCCCCCCCTTCCTGTGACCCACCATTATGATAACTATCTTTCCCTTTTGAGGAAATCTTCTAGTCTTCAATGCCCTCACAATATGTGGATCCCCTCTTGAGATTTTAAAATTTATGAGCATTCTCATTGCCTTTATTTAAAAATTATGAACATTCTCATTGCCTTTAATGTCCTAATGGCCTGCTAATGCGTGTTTGGACTTCTATGTTATTCTCCTGGCAAAAATCCTGTGCTTCTTTTACTGAGTTTAACACTACTCTCCCTTCCATGGTTAAAACTGTTATTTTGGCAGGGTAGATCAGAGCTGCTTTAAGCCCAGCTCTGATCAACCCTGAACAGAATGGAGCCATGGCTTTCCTTCTGGAGGCAGTCTCGAACGAAAAGTCCTGAAATAACAGAACATTCTTTCCTTCGATTGTTAGTGTCTGTAGTTTCCTAAAATGTTGCATTATGCTGATCTTATCCTGAAAGTTCAGGTATCTAATTAAAACCATCCTGGGACGTGTATTTCCATCTATATTGGTCCTGATACTTCCTACCCTATGTGCACGTTCTACCTGGAATGTGTCTCTATCTGACTGAATCCCTAATAACCTGGGGAGTGTATCTGCCGCGAATTTTAAAAGGTCCTGAAACTCCCTACTTTCTGGAAGACCGACTACCCTAACATTGTTTCGGCGGGATCTATCCTCCAGATCTTCCACCTTTAACAAAAGTGCCTTAATTTTATCCGTATTTTCCTTCATATTTATGTCTTGAATGTTAAGCTTATCTTCTGCTTCTGAAACCCTGGACTCTATTTCTGCCATTCTGACTGAAAACTGCCTGATCTCCTGCGATAAGCCTGCAATATCTTTTTTCACCAGTTCAAACTGTGGAAGTAAAAGATCCGCTAATTGATTTATAGTCATTTGTGTGTCCTGATTTACCAGAGGACTTTCCGGGTTAACCTCGCTACTTACTTCTAGTCCTAATCTCTGCTTCCTGTCCTTCTTTGGGGGCATGGCCGGGGACTTATTTTTAGTGCTTGCCATGTATTTATCCATCGAGACTAATAGCACCTCTCTCTGGAAATGGCTGTAATATGTTCACTGCTGAGTGGGGAAAAGATATTCTAACTTTTTTATGTATTCTCCCCTTCTCTGCCCTCCCTTCTGATGTAATTTTGTGTTAACCGAGAAATAAATTATATCGGAGAACAGGGGTTATTACATACTTTCATGCCAACAGGCCAAGCTACAATGCCTTACAGTCGTTCTGTATAACAGTATAATTTTTAAGCCAATGTTCTGCAGAACCTAAACCCTGAAAATTTAGATTTTTATTTGGACACAGTTTCCACTAATTCAGCCTGCTGGGTGCCGGGGCTACTACTGACCGGTGACTGACGGGGGGGGTCTACTTTGTACTAATCTTACCTATTGGTGCCTAAAGTGTTATTGCAACATTGGTTGCCAGTGTAATCTGCTTTACTGATGTGTGTTATCCCCTTATTCCCCCTTCTCCCTTCTCACCCTACAGTCCCACTGTGGAATCTAAGTGAGGCTTCAAATGCCTGTGTAATTTATTGAGTGACAAAAAAAAAAAAAAAAAAAAAATACCTAAATAGGCTGACCGTTCAAGCTGTCTCGCTATGTCTCCTCCCACCCTGTGACTGTGAAAACTGTTCACGCTCCCCCGCAACTTGTAGCCGAAATGATAAGGACAGTACTCTGCCCCAGCCCTCTCGGCACTCTCTATCTTTCTTTCTCTGTGTGAGTAATAATTTCAGCTTTAAGATTGTTTATTGTGTACCTTGGTGCCCTGTACCCTAGCTATGCTAACCAGATCCCTGAACCCTCAGTGTCTTTTCCTTTTAACACTGGATTTACTTTAGTTTGTACAGTACGACAATTTAATTCTATTGATAGCCATCAACACAGACATTCCCCTGCAGTTTATAACAAAAATAGTAAGATCAATACTTTGTCCCAATAGAACAGCACTCTCTATCTTTCTTTCGCTGTATAAGTGGTGGTTTCGGCCTAGAGAGTAATTATTATAGGTCTTGGTGCCCTGTTCCCTAACTGTGTTAACCAAATCCCTGAAATCTCGGTATCTTTTTCCTTTAACACTGAGTTTACTTTAGTTTATACAGTGCAACAATAACATTCCATTAATAGCCATCAAAACAATAACTAAAGGGTTCTATCACCCCTGATGAGTTTTATCACCACCTAGAAAATGTCACAAGATACTGTAATTAGAAACTTTCCTTGCCAGCATACATAAAGGTTAATGACAGTGAGCGGTGCAAAAGCTGTGACCGTAGACAATTGCCACAATGTTAGCTTTGACTAATTTCTGCTCTCTTAGTCCATATATATGATTGGGAGATTTTATTCTTAGTCCTCCTTTTATCTCCAGATCTTGGGCTTTCTGTATCTTTACTTTTTTTCTTTCTCTTCCCTCCTTCTTTTCTCCTTTCCTTCCCTTTTTGACTATATATCAGTCCAACTGCAGATTTCTACCCTAACAGTTCCACTGATCTGTTCTAGCCTTAGCGTTTTCTTGCAAGCACGTATAAGCATGAAAAGACAGAATACAGCAGGAACCAGACACAGCATAAAGTTTCCAACTTTACAGCCTCTTCTCCCACAACATAGGGCTCTCTTTCAGAAATCATACGATTAATATACGTAACCTTTCCATTTTTAGGGAGACTGTTGTCTTATGGCTCGTATATTAGATAGATTCTCATAGTCCAACATATTTCAAAAGGCTTTACTGTTATGATACCCTCCCCTGCCCTCCGTGACCGGCTTAGCTTTAAGTGAGGAGGTTTTCTTTCTTTTTTTTTAATTCTGAAACACCACACACTCTCCCGCTATCACAGCGCCCCCTTTAAAGTCTGTACCTTAGGTTGGGATCTGTATGCTTCTCCAGACTCTCACTCTGGCTTTTTTGCTAGGTTGACAACACAGACACCTCAATGACCCCTTTTGCACAAACCCTCCGAACTCTGACCAGCAAAAAAGAAAGGTAGAATTAATACTTGCGCTCCTGTGACACTCTTTATGCTGCGTTCCAGGCCGCAGCTCCACAGCTCCTTTGCCGCTTCTCCGTCTGTCCGGCTGCAGTCAGGACACCTCCCATCTGCACCCGGTGCTTGAAAACAGCTGACGATTCCGGCTGGTTTTTAGAGATAGCCGCAAGCTTTACCCAGGCAGGGCAAAAAGTCCCGCACGCCGTGGCGTGCGGCTTGGTCAGAGTCGGGCGTCTGGGTCCGTCTTCAGGGCGCTGTGATGCGTATCTCCGGCCGGGACCAACCGGCATAAACTCGGGTGTAATTAGGCTTCCGCTCCTGGTGTATATTTGTCTCCCCAGGCAGGGCTCTCACCCCCAGCAATAGGAGTAAGTTTGGCGGGGTATGGTAGTAAGTTGTCTCCCTCTCACAGAGCTCGAGCGTGCACGTCCTCCTCACGCTCCTCCCACCGGAAGCCCAGTATCTCTCCATCTGGTTATCTTAGTTATAGATGAGCAAACCCCCCTCTTTTATATATATATATATATATATATATATATATATATATATATATATATGTGTGTGTGTGTGTGTGTTTGTGTGTGTGTGTGTGTGTGTGTATTGCACATAATTTTAAAAAGCGGTAGCTCTTTGTCATAAAAAAAACATGACTCAAGTGGGTGCTTATACTTGGATATAAACAACAAAGTTGTTGGCTTGGTGCATTTGCAAAACCTCTATAATGCCAATTATCTCCAGTAGGGATTTTATTATGCATAAACAATAAAATATCAAGGAAAAAAGAAAAAAACCCTTTTAATTCTTAAACTTCTGCACTTCCTCTTTTAAAGTAAGAGGCAATCTCTAAGTTAAATAAAGCCACTTTTACAGGACACATTTATTGACTTTGCTGAAATTGGATATTACATGGTCTGACCCAATAGAATAAATTTCAAACATACTAAAAGATAAATGAAAGATTGTCGTCATTGTTATGCACTTATTTTGTGTAATTTTATTAGTTATTTTTTTACTTCATTTTTTGAATCTCATACGGCTAGATTTAGAGTTCGGCGGTAAAAGGGCTGTTAACGCTCCGCGGGTTTTTTTCTGGCCGCACCATAAATTTAACTCTGGTATCGAGAGTTCAAACAAATGCTGCGTTAGGCTCCAAAAAAGGAGCGTAGAGCATTTTTACCGCAAATGCAACTCTCGATACCAGAGTTGCTTACGGACGCGGCCGGCATCAAAAACGTGCTCGTGCACGATTCTCCCATAGGAAACAATGGGGCTGTTTGAGCTGAAAAAAAACCTAACACCTGCAAAAAAGCAGCGTTCAGCTCCTAACGCAGCCCCATTGTTTCCTATGGGGAAACACCTCCTAAGTCTGCACCTAACACCCTAACATGTACCCCGAGTCTAAACACCCCTAACCTTACACTTATTAACCCCTAATCTGCCGCCCCCCGCTATCGCTGACCCCTGCATTACACTTTTAACCCCTAATCTGCCGCTCCGTAAACCGCCGCCACCTACGTTATCCCTATGTACCCCTAATCTGCTGCCCTAACATCGCCGACCCCTATGTTATATTTATTAACCCCTAATCTGCCCCCCACAACGTCGCCGACACCTACCTACACTTATTAACCCCTAATCTGCCGAGCGGACCTGAGCGCTACTATAATAAAGTTATTAACCCCTAATCCGCCTCACTAACCCTATCATAAATAGTATTAACCCCTAATCTGCCCTCCCTAACATCGCCGACACCTACCTTCAATTATTAACCCCTAATCTTCCGACCGGAGCTCACCGCTATTCTAATAAATGTATTAACCCCTAAAGCTAAGTCTAACCCTAACACTAACACCCCCCTAAGTTAAATATAATTTTTATCTAACGAAATAAATTAACTCTTATTAAATAAATAATTCCTATTTAAAGCTAAATACTTACCTGTAAAATAAATCCTAATATAGCTACAATATAAATTATAATTATATTATACCTATTTTAGGATTAATATTTATTTTACAGGCAACTTTGTAATTATTTTAACCAGGTACAATAGCTATTAAATAGTTAAGAACTATTTAATAGTTACCTAGTTAAAATAATTACAAATTTACCTGTAAAATAAATCCTAACCTAAGATATAATTAAACCTAACACTACCCTATCAATAAAATAATTAAATAAACTACCTACAATTACCTACAATTAACCTAACAATACACTATCAATACATTAATTAAACACAATTGCTACAAATAAATAAAATTAAATAAACTATCTAAAGTACAAAAAATAAAAAAGAACTAAGTTACAGAAAATAATAAAATATTTACAAACATAAGAAAAATATTACAACAATTTTAAACTAATTACACCTACTCTAAGCCCCCTAATAAAATAACAAAGCCCCCCAAAATAAAAAATTCCCTACCCTATTCTAAAATACAAATATTACATGCTCTTTTACCTTACCAGCCCTGAACCGGGCCCTTTGCGGGGCATGCCCCAAGAATTTCAGCTCTTTTGCCTGTAAAAAAAAACATACTATACCCCCCCCCCAACATTACAACCCACCACCCACATACCCCTAATCTAACCCAAACCCCCCTTAAATAAACCTAACACTACCCCCCTGATGATCTTCCTACCTTGTCTTCACCATGCCAGGTTCACCGATCCGTCCTGGCTCCAAGATCTTCATCCAAGCCAAGCGGGGGCTAGACATCCACTGAAGAAGTCCAGAAGAGGGTCCAAAGTCTTCCTCCTATCCGGCAAGAAGAGGACATCCGGACCGGCAAACATCTTCTCCAAGCGGCATCTTCTATCTTCTTCCATCCGATGACGACCGGCTCCATCTTGAAGACCTCCAGCGCGGATCCATCCTCTTCTTCCGACGACTAGACGACGAATGACGGTTCCTTTAAGGGACGTCATCCAAGATGGCGTCCCTCGAATTCCGATTGGCTGATAGGATTCTATCAGCCAATCGGAATTAAGGTAGGAATTTTCTGATTGGCTGATGGAATCAGCCAATCAGAATCAAGTTCAATCCGATTGGCTGATCCAATCAGCCAATCAGATTGAGCTCGCATTCTATTGGCTGTTCCGATCAGCCAATAGAATGCGAGCTCAATCTGATTGGCTGATTGGATCAGCCAATCGGATTGAACTTGATTCTGATTGGCTGATTCCATCAGCCAATCAGAAAATTCCTACCTTAATTCCGATTGGCTGATAGAATCCTATCAGCCAATCGGAATTCGAGGGACGCCATCTTGGATGACGTCCCTTAAAGGAACCGTCATTCGTCGTCTAGTCGTCGGAAGAAGAGGATGGATCCGCGCTGGAGGTCTTCAAGATGGAGCCGGTCGTCATCGGATGGAAGAAGATAGAAGATGCCGCTTGGAGAAGATGTTTGCCGGTCCGGATGTCCTCTTCTTGCCGGATAGGAGGAAGACTTTGGACCCTCTTCTGGACTTCTTCAGTGGATGTCTAGCCCCCGCTTGGCTTGGATGAAGATCTTGGAGCCAGGACGGATCGGTGAACCTGGCATGGTGAAGACAAGGTAGGAAGATCATCAGGGGGGTAGTGTTAGGTTTATTTAAGGGGGGTTTGGGTTAGATTAGGGGTATGTGGGTGGTGGGTTGTAATGTTGGGGGGGGGGTATAGTATGTTTTTTTTTACAGGCAAAAGAGCTGAAATTCTTGGGGCATGCCCCGCAAAGGGCCCTGTTCAGGGCTGGTAAGGTAAAAGAGCTTGTAATATTTGTATTTTAGAATAGGGTAGGGAATTTTTTATTTTGGGGGGCTTTGTTATTTTATTAGGGGGCTTAGAGTAGGTGTAATTAGTTTAAAATTGTTGTAATATTTTTCTTATGTTTGTAAATATTTTATTATTTTCTGTAACTTAGTTCTTTTTTATTTTTTGTACTTTAGATAGTTTATTTAATTTTATTTATTTGTAGCAATTGTGTTTAATTAATGTATTGATAGTGTAGTGTTAGGTTAATTGTAGGTAATTGTAGGTAGTTTATTTAATTATTTTATTGATAGGGTAGTGTTAGGTTTAATTATATCTTAGGTTAGGATTTATTTTACAGGTAAATTTGTAATTATTTTAACTAGGTAACTATTAAATAGTTCTTAACTATTTAATAGCTATTGTACCTGGTTAAAATAATTACAAAGTTGCCTGTAAAATAAATATTAATCCTAAAATAGCTATAATATAATTATAATTTATATTGTAGCTATATTAGGATGTATTTTACAGGTAAGTATTTAGCTTTAAATAGGAATTATTTATTTAATAAGAGTTAATTTATTTCGTTAGATAAAAATTATATTTAACTTAGGGGGGTGTTAGTGTTAGGGTTAGACTTAGCTTTAGGGGTTAATACATTTATTAGAATAGCGGTGAGCTCCGGTCGGCAGATTAGGGGTTAATAAGTGTAGGTAGGTGTCGGCGACGTTGTGGGGGGCAGATTAGGGGTTAATAAATATAACATAGGGGTCGGCGATGTTAGGGGTAGCAGATTAGGGGTACATAGGGATAACGTAGGTGGCGGCGATTTGCGGTCGGAAGATTAGGGGTTAATTATTTTAAGTAGCTTGCGGCGACGTTGTGGGGGGCAAGTTAGGGGTTAATAGATATAATACAGGGGTCGGCGGTGTTAGGGGCAGCAGATTAGGGGTACATAAGTATAACGTAGGTGGCGGTCGGCAGATTAGGGGTTAAAAATTTTAATCGAGTGGCGGCGATGTGGGGGGACCTCGGTTTAGGGGTACATAGGTAGTTTATGGGTGTTAGTGTACTTTAGGGTACAGTAGTTAAGAGCTTTATAAACCGGCGTTAGCCAGAAAGCTCTTAACTCCTGCTATTTTCAGGCGGCTGGAATCTTGTCGTTAGAGCTCTAACGCTCACTGCAGAAACGACTCTAAATACCAGCGTTAGAAAGATCCCATTGAAAAGATAGGCTACGCAAATGGCGTAGGGGGATCTGCGGTATGGAAAAGTCGCGGCTGAAAAGTGAGCGTTAGACCCTTTAATCACTGACTCCAAATACCAGCGGGCGCCCAAAACCAGCGTTAGGAGCCTCTAACGCTGGTTTTGACGGCTACCGCCGAACTCTAAATCTAGGCCATAGTTATGTATTTGCTGCATCATTAATTTATGTGTTACATTTGTTGCACTTGTTTTGGCACAACCCTGGTGTGTATTTTTGAAGCTACTTTTCTCAGTTTGGGGTCCATTTTTGATAGATTGTATCAAGGGTACATTATCATTCTCCTTTGCTCTTTTGGCTTTTTATTTTTACTTCATTTTTTGCTTTTGTCACCTGAACTTATCTGACCTCTGGCTTGCTGACACAGCGACTGGATTCTGCTGTAATAGAGAATCAACAATAAGGGGCGCCACATGGCCAAGTAACGTTTATACTGAAGTAAGTGATAAGGAAAGGTTTAACACTCACAATTGTGATGGCACTTGATGCCAAGTTTTCATAGCACAGGCTGGAACTTCTCAGCCGTCAAGCTGACTGACAGCCCACAATGACAGGAATCAAGATGAGGGTATACAGCTACCAGCGTTCCAGAAAAGAAGATGATAGTTAAAATACTCTAGGCTTTCCTAGTATGATGTTTCCAAATGTGATGTTAACAAGCAGCATAAAAATCATACATGCTTTAAAAGTATTTATTAAAACCTAGTAAAAACAAGCGAGGTGTTTCTCAGCTCCTTAGAGCCGTTTCATCAGGCTTATGATCAAGGTAAACCAATGCTGCTTTTACATCTAACAAACATCCTCCTGGGTAACATGTGCAACAACAACCACCTATCCCCATTAAGCGAAAAGCCAGCAGTACCATGTGTGGAAACCAAGTATGAAACTCATCCCTAAAATGTGGGTAACAAAACAAACATTAGTTCCATAAGAACATCCAGTCTGAACACATAGGGGCCTATCTATCAAGCTCCGAAAGGCCCGTGTTTCTGGCGAGTCTTCAGACTCACCAGAAACAGCAGTTATGAAGCAGCAGTCACAAAGACTGCTGCTCCATAACCCTGTACGCCTGCTCTGAGCAGGTGGACAGGAATCGCCAGAAATCAACCCAATCGAGTACGATCGGGTTGATTGACACCCCCTGCTGGCGGCCGATTGGCCGCGAGTCAGCAGGGGGTGGCGTTGCACCAGCAGTTTTTGTGAGCTTCTGGTGCAATGCTGAATATGGAGAGCGTATTGATCTCCATATTCAGCGAGGTCTGGCGGACCTGATCCGCACTGTCGGATCAGGTCCGCCAGACTTTGTTAAATAGAGGCCATAGAGTCTCTACATCGATCCTTACACATCCCTATACAAGTTTTAAATATAGAGAATGACTATTATACATACAACATGAGGATCCAGTGTAGTAGTTAAATGATAAGTCCACTCTAATTATTTGTCTAATGGGATCAGATTGCCTACTTATATCAACATATGAAAGATTAATTGATAAATAAATTGCATATGGTTCTTGGAAGAGATCCTCTCCTTGTGTACTACATGTGTAGCGACTCCCAATTATGGGCTAGATTAGGAGTGGAGTCCTATCCTCTGCACTATTAACCCCTAAACCACCACCCCCATATCGCAAACTAAGCCTCTACACTATTAGCCCCTAAACCGCCACACCCCCAATGCAAAGTAACTTTCTACACTGTTAACCCCTAAACTGTCACCCCCTAAACGCAAAGTAACCCACTAACATCTAAACCCCTAACCTAACAACCCCTAAGTTACCCCAAAAATAGAATAACCTTACCTATAAAAAAAAAACTACCTCCAAAAAAATTTAAACTTACCTGAAAAATTAAAAAGAAACTAACCTTACCATTAAAAATAAAATAAAAACCTACCATTACTTTAAAATAAAATAACATTACTTTAAAATAAAAATATAATAACGTTACGTTACTCAAGATATATGCAACTGCAGCTATACAACCAATCATTCAATGCACCTAATGCATAAATGACTGAATGCCTTCCTATAGCATGAATGGACCATATAGGTCCCACCCACCATAGGTGGCCAATACTGGCAGATCACTAAGTTAGGAAAAAATACGCCCACTATGTGACTTTAAAATAAATCACAATGATATACTACTATTGCTATCTAAAGAAAATAACCTTAAAAAAAAAGTATAACAAAACCACAGCACATGCAAAACATATTAAAATTAAAGCATTACAAATATACAGAGAAACATACACACACTTATATATATTTTTGGAACATCTGCATTCCATAGAAGACCCAGAGTCTGACACCCCAGTTGCCCTTCATTTTCGCAATCAGCACAATGGAGATAGTAAATCGTTGCAATTTAAAGTTATACAACATGTAACTAGGCATATCAGGGGAGGCAACAGGATAAAATTATGAAGTCAAAAGGAGGTATATTGGATTTTCCAATTGGGAACCAGGGTACCTAATGGTTTAAACTCGGACTGGGATGTCAAATTGTATGTAGACTGACAACCCAATAACTCTGTTTAAGAAAAGAATTAACATTTTAGATATACTGTATATCTTTAAAGTGAGCACAGTGTGAATAACACAAACAAACATAATAAAACAAAATGAAAAAGACAGACTACATTTAATGAAATAAATTTCATTGATGGTGTGACTATCTACAAATGTTTATCAAGATGATATATGTTTATGTATTGTGCTTATATGTTACGGATGAAAAAAGAGATCTCATTATTTGCTCTGATAATTTGCATTTATGCAACAAATTTCTGAATATTTATATGAATGTGTATGCATATATAAGCAATTATGATGATTTTTCGATTTCTTGATGTTTGATTTTAAGTGGTAGACCTTATTTTTGTAAAGCAAATGTGTAAATATGTAAATATGCTATAGGATGAGATTACACAATGTTTGAAAAATCAATAAGGATCTACCTGTTAACATATGTGTATGCACTGATTACGTTAGGGCATTAACATGTCCGTCCCCTTTAAATAGGGGAGTGTATATGTGTGGCACATGGGTCATTGAGAAAGTGTGAACAAACGGAACGCATTTGACCTAAATTGCCTTGTACCTACTTTTATCTTGAGCACTAATAAAAGCCTGAATTTTATGGCATATACCCTGACATTCTTATTTTGAAACCAGATAGGATATGTGTCCAAGGAACAGGATTTCTTTATATATACAGGGAGTGCAGAATTATTAGGCAAGTTGTATTTTTGAGGATTAATTTTATTATTGAACAACAACCATGTTTTCAATGAACCCAAAAAACTCATTAATATCAAAGCTGAATAGTTTTGGAAGTAGTTTTTAGTTTGTTTTTAGTTATAGCTATTTTAGGGGGATATCTGTGTGTGCAGGTGACTATTACTGTGCATAATTATTAGGCAACTTAACAAAAAACAAATATATACCCATTTCAATTATTTATTTTTACCAGTGAAACCAATATAACATCTCAACATTCACAAATATACACTTCTGACATTCAAAAACAAAACAAAAACAAATCAGTGACCAATATAGCCACCTTTCTTTGCAAGGACACTCAAAAGCCTGCCATCCATGGATTCTGTCAGTGTTTTGATCTGTTCACCATCAACATTGCGTGCAGCAGCAACCACAGCCTCCCAGACACTGTTCAGAGAGGTGTACTGTTTTCCCTCCTTGTAAATCTCACATTTGATGATGGACCACAGGTTCTCAATGGGGTTCAGATCAGGTGAACAAGGAGGCCATGTCATTAGATTTTCTTCTTTTATACCCTTTCTTGCCAGCCACGCTGTGGAGTACTTGGACGCGTGTGATGGAGCATTGTCCTGCATGAAAATCATGTTTTTCTTGAAGGATGCAGACTTCTTCCTGTACCACTGCTTGAAGAAGGTGTCTTCCAGAAACTGGCAGTAGGACTGGGAGTTGAGGTGACTCCATCCTCAACCCGAAAAGGCCCCACAAGCTCATCTTTGATGATACCAGCCCAAACCAGTACTCCACCTCCACCTTGCTGGCGTCTGAGTCGGACTGGAGCTCTCTGCCCTTTACCAATCCAGCCACGGGCCCATCCATCGGGCCCATCAAGACTCACTCTCATTTCATCAGTCCATAAAACCTTAGAAAAATCAGTCTTGAGATATTTTTTGTCCCAGTCTTGACGTTTCAGCTTGTGTGTCTTGTTCAGTGGTGGTCGTCTTTCAGCCTTTCTTACCTTGGCCATGTCTCTGAGTATTGCACACCTTGTGCTTTTGGGCACTCCAGTGATGTTGCAGCTCTGAAATATGGCCAAACTGGTGGCAAGTGGCATCTTGGCAGCTGCACGCTTGACTTTTCTCAGTTCATGGGCAGTTATTTTGCGACTTGGTTTTTCCACACGCTTCTTGCAACCCTGTTGACTATTTTGAATGAAACGCTTGATTGTTCGATGATCACGCTTCAGAAGCTTTGCAATTTTAAGAGTGCTGCATCCCTCTCCAAGATATCTCACTATTTTTGACTTTTCTGAGCCTGTCAAGTCCTTCTTTTGACCCATTTTGCCAAAGGAAAGGAAGTTGCCTAATAATTATGCACACCTGATATAGGGTGTTGATGTCATTAGACCACACCCCTTCTCATTACAGAGATGCACATCACCTAATATGCTTAATTGGTAGTAGGCTTTCGAGCCTATACAGCTTGGAGTAGGACAACATGCATAAAGAGGATGATGTGGTCAAAATACTAATTTGCCTAATAATTCTGCATTCCCTGTATATATATATATATATATATATATATATATATATATACATATATATATATATATACATATTAAATCTAAAATATATGTTAATTTTTTAAATAAATGTATAAATTGTGTTTGAAAGGGATATGACATGGTGTTTGACTGGGAAGGGCTCAAAGGTTTATATGAATGTGTGCGTATTTGTATGTGTGTATGTATGTGCATGTACATATGTGCACACTCATACATATATATAACATTTGATTCTGAGTGAGGAACAATGCTATTTAAACTATTTTTTAATGCACTTTTGGCTTTAGCGCACTTGGTTTAGTGCACCTTCGGGTAGAGAGACTTAGCACGGCCTCACTATCTAACCTCCAGACATTAGCATCTCAGGCTATCGCTAGATCAATAACTTTAACTTTTTGAGCATAAGAAAAAGAGCGCTATTGATTTAACTTGAGCGGTGTTAGTGTTTAATAGCGCTAATAATTTTGCACTCCAGTTGTAATCTAGACCTGAATTGACAAATTTCTAAATTATTAAAGGGACATGAAACCCCAAAATATTGTGTGACTCAGATAGAGCATGCAATTTTAAACAACTTTCCAATTTAATTCTGTTATCTAATTTGCGTATCTCTCGTAGTATCCTTTGCTGATAAGGATACCTAGGTAGCCTCAGGAGTTGGTAGCTCGATCGGTGGCTGCACATATATGCCTCTTGTCATTGGTTTATCAATGTGTTTAGCTAGCTCCCAGTAGTACATTGCTGCTCCTGCAATAAAGGATACAAAAGGGATGAGGCAAAATTGATAACAGAAGTATATTGCAAAAGTTGTTTAAAAGTGTATGCTTTATTTGAATAAAAAAATAAACATTTTGGGTTTCATGACCCTTTAAGCATTTATAAATTAGTGTTTAACAAAGATTGCTTGTTAGAAAGTAAGGTTTCACAAATCTGCATATCTGTATTTAAAGGGACAGTCTAATATAAATTAAACTTTCATTATTCAGATAGGACTTTTAATTTTAATCAACTTTCCAATTTACTTTTATCATCAAATTTGCTTTTTTCTCTTGGTATTCTTAGTTTAAACTAAACATAGGTAGGCTCATATGCTAATTCCTAAGCCTTTGAGGGCTGCCTCTTATCACATGCTTTTTAAATCTCTTTTCAACACAAAGAGACAGAAAGTACACGTGGGCCATATAGATAACACTGTGTTCAGACACAGGGGTTATTTAAGATTTAGCACAACACAAAGCTAACTGCAAGACAATAGATAATAAACAGTCACAGTCATGTGATCAGGGGGCTGGAAGAAGGTTCCTAGATACAAGGTAATCACAAAGGTAAAACGTATATTAATATAACTGTGTTGGTTGTGCAAAACTGGGGAATGAGTAATAAAGGGATTGTCTATCTTTTAAAACAATAACAATTCTATGGTAGACTGTCCCTTTAATTGTAAAAAGCTGCTTTCTTTGGCACTTGAAAAACTTTACATAATTTGTATAATTTCATACAACAGACTTCAATTCACTTGTTACTATTGAAATATATGTGTGTTTATGGAAAATGTAACCAATCAGGGCCAGATTATGAGTTGAGCGGTTGCATGCTAGTGATAAGGGGTTTATCCCTGGTGTTTGTGCTCCTTGGGTTTACTGCTTGTATTACAAGTTGAAAGTAAACACGATTGATAGAGCCCAATCGCGATTTACGGTAGAATGATTACTGCATCCTAAGCAGCGCCATGGTTAACTGATTCGAAAATCAAAAAAAGTTTCACAAAACTCATCAAAAATACATTACAAAGTAAACTTACAATCATAATAAAACCATCTAATAAAAATTATTCAAATAAAATATTGCACACAAAAGTTTAAAGGCACAAATATCTGAGATCTCAGGTGTTAGAAAAAAAAGGCAGACAAAGGGCTTTTACATTGAGATACATTTATTTATTTATAAAATATTTTACCAGGAAGGATACATTGAGATTTCTCTTGTTTTCAAGTATATCCTGGGATGCATACATATACATCTCTAAAAATTTTAAAAATGTATATGTATATATATATATATATATATATATATATATATATATATATATGTAAATATTTATGTATAACATATAAATATAAATACATATGAACACATATATAGACATATGTAGAAGTGCATTGGAGCCCCGTACAGTTAAGTAGATGAAAACATGAAAAACCATAATTATGCAATATTCATCCTATATTATAAAAGGCCAAGTGTTTGTCTGAAGCCGTCATGCGCAGTAGAGACAAACACTTGGCCTTCAGATAGGGAGCGCGAGGTACACAGCATACAAGCAGCTGTGAGATAGGGAGCGCGAGGTACACAAACAGCTGTGAGGTCTGCTGCGTGAGAAGCGGCCACGCGCTCCCCAGACCTCACAGCTGTTTGTGGCCGACGGGAGCGTTGCGATGGGGGAGTGGCTGGGCGTCGTGAGGGGCGTGGCCGGCGTCGCGAGGGGCGTGGCCGGGCGGGGTCCCGCGATGTGAACACAGAGCCAGAGAGGGAGCAGGAGAGGGGGCGAGAGAGACAAAGGGGGGGGGGAAAGAGAGACAAAGGGGGGGGGGAGAGAGACAAAGGGGGGGGATAGAGACAAAGGGGGGGGAAGAGAGACAAAGGGGGGGGAGAGAGACAAAGGGGGGGAAGAGAGACAAAGGGGGGGGAGAGAGACAAAGTGGGGGGGAAGAGAGACAAGGGGGGGAAGTGAGACAAAGGGGGGGGAGAGAGACAAAGGGGGGAGAGAGACAAAGGGGGGGAGAGAGACAAAGGGGGGGAGAGAGACAAAGGGGGGGAAGAGAGACAAAGGGGGGGAAGAGAGACAAAGGGGGGGGGAAGAGAGACAAAGGGGGGGGAGAGAGACAAAGGGGGGGAGAGAGACAAAGGGGGGGGGAAGAGAGACAAAGGGGGGGAAGAGAGACAAAGGGGGGGAGAGAGACAAAGGGGGGGGGGGAGAGAGACAAAGGGGGGGAGAGACAAGGGGGGGGAGAGACAAAGGGGGGGAGAGAGACAAAGGGGGGGGAAGAGAGACAAAGGGGGGGGAGAGAAAGACAAAGGGGGGGGAGAGAGACAAAGGGGGGGGAGAGAGACAAAGGGGGGGGAGAGACAAAGGGGGGGGAGAGAGACAAGGGGGGGAGAGACAAAGGGGGGGGGAGAGAGACAAGGGGGGGAGAGACAAAGGGGGGGGGAGAGAGACAAAGGAAGGGGGAGAGAGACAAAGGGGGGAGAGAGAGACAAAGGGGGGGGAGAGAGACAAAGGGAGGGGGTGCCAAAGAGGGGGGAGAGAGAGAGAGCAAAAGAGGGGAGAGAGCCAAAGAGGGTGGGGGGAGAGCAAAAGAGGGGAGAGAGAGAGCAAAAGAGGGGAGAGAGAGAGCAAAAGAGGGGAGAGAGAGAGCAAAGGAGAGGGGGGAGAGAAAGCAAAAGAGGGGAGAGAGAGAGCAAAGGAGAGGGGGGAGAGAAAGCAAAAGAGAGGGGGGAGAGAAAGCAAAAGAGAGGGGGGAAGAGAGAGCAAAAGAGAGGGGGGAGAGAGCAAAGGGTGGGACCGCTGTACTGCAAAAAATGGCCCGTGTACACGGGCTTTGGTACTAGTTTTTAATAAAGTGTTATAGTGTATATTTAATGCAAATATAAAATATGAATTTATGAATAAATAGAACATATTCTGTTATGTGAATAACATTGGAATGTGAAATATTAATATTTTTATTGTCGGGTTAGCGCACTTAAGAATATGCAATCGTGTTTGTGCGTGATTAGGGTGTTAGGTTTTTTGCCCACTTTTTTGCTCCATTGACTTCTTTAGGGAAATACGTGAATGCCCACACAATATTCTAAGTTCGGCTTTTTCACTCATTCGGTTAGCGCACAAGTAAAAGCAGTTAACTTTCAACTCATAATACAAGCGCAACCCGATGTGCGCAAAAAGCTTGAGCATTAATTAGTGCCCCACTTGTAATCTGGCCCTCAGTTGGTAAAAGGCCAATAAAACCCAACACTGAAACAAGATGTATAAACATGAGAAACAGATCTTCTTGACAAGTATATAATCTGCTGTAAGAATCCATCAAGGAATAAAGCATTACCTGTATCTATATATCACTGAATGGATCAATATTATCAGCTGACTGGTATCTGTATTAGTAAAGACACAATGTTGTACAAGATGCAGGTGCCAGCTATGAAAGAATTGCACATGGTTTTTGTGAAAGGCAGCAGTTTCTGTAGAAATCTTTTCCTCTCTTTGTCCTATCCTATCTGCAGGGTATTGACAGATCTGACAAGACTTTGATTATCTAGTCAGCAGGAGTCTGAGGCTTGTCACTTGTCAGGTGTTTGCAGCCAGTCACACAGTTGATGAAACAATTGGAAGGAGATAGGCAGAGTATGAGAAGGATTGGGGTCATCAGGCCTGCAATGCTCTGCTGTCTTGTAGAGTAATAGTTTACACCCTCATTAATAGCTCAACACAGTTATAGGGAGAGAAAGAAATAAACAAAATTGTGTAACTATCAAGATAAAAATATTTTTTTGTTTGAGAATAAAATGTAAAATGGTTATTGACTTTGTGATTCAATTATAAATCAGAATAAATTCACTGAACCTGCACTAAAGAATACAAGAATGTGGTGCAAAATATTTCTGTACACTAATATGAAAAAGAACCAAAATATACTTGTAAGATTGAAATGCCACAGTCAATCTCATCTCAGCTTCTTGTAGCAGACTTACATTTCATTGTGTCCCTTTAAGGAATATCATTATACAACATGCATACTGCAGGGCTGCATAGAACTAAAACCACTATACATTTATATTCCATTAGTAACTTCACATTAGCAAATAATGAAACCAAAACAAATAAATGGGTTTTTTTTTGTGCCCTTTGATATAATGTTGCTTAAAGGAATATGGAACAGTGCCCCTTTAGTAAAAACAAATATGTTATTTTTATTAAGTATAACCAACTGCTTAGTGTTTCTATCCCTTTAATTAACGCACTGCCATTTAATTTCATAGAAGTTCTATTTTGGATGCAGAGTTTATTTTAATGTGCGTGAAAGCACTGATACACACAGATGCCCCCTGAATAGATGGGCCTGATGCAGAAAAACAATGTGTCCTTCCCAACAAAGCAGAAAACACGAATGATAATCAATGGTAACATAATAAGAACACATGTTGAAATATTGATTGACATGCAAATAGACATGTATCCTTAAAGGGACAGTAATGTCCAAATTAAACGTTCATGATTCAGATAGGGCATGTCATTTTAAACAATTTTCCCATTTACTTTATCATCAAATTTGCTCTGTGCCCTTGGTATTATTTGTTGAAAGCTAAATCTAGGTAGGCTCATATGCTCATTTCTAAGCCCTTGAAGACTGCCTCTTATCTTGGTGCATTTTGACAATTTTTCACAGCTAGAGGGCTTTAGTTCATGTGTCATATAGATAACATTGTGCATACTCCCGTGGAGTTAATTATGAGTCAGCACTGACTGGCTAAAATGCATGTCTGTCAAAAGAACTAAGATAAAGGTGCAATCTGCAGAGGCTTAGATACAAGGTAATCACAGAGGTAAAAAGTGTATTAATATAACTGCGTTGGTTATGCAAAACTGGGGACTGGGTAATAAAGGGATTATCTATCTTTTTAAACAATAACATTCTTGGTGTTGACTGCCCCTTTAATGGTTATAGTGAAAATTTACCAGCTTTACAAGCAAGATACATGCTCCTACATGCACTACTTTAGCCCCATTATAAGACCAAATTAGACATTTATCAAGGTGCCTAGACCCTTTGTGGGGGTTAAACACATGACTCACTAATGCAAATGTTACACTTCTTATTGAAATAGAGTCCATCGTTTTGTATTAGAATGTCCCTTTAATTTAAGTTCATTACTATGTATATGGGGTCAGTTTTCAGTTTTTATATTAAAAGGTGTTTTCATACAAAGCGTTGCTTCTTAAATAAAGTTTATTCATAAAAAGGAGATCCTTTTAGACAATCATATGTGGCATTACTGAAATGTAGAAAAAATGGCACCTTTAAATGACAGATTCAGTTGCGGCTCATTTGACCAGTACAACTAGATCATACTTGGTTAGAGGGACTGTCTCTCTATTACAGAGTTGAAACCATCACTTGGAAAAGCAATTGGACTGTTCTTTATCTGAATGTTATTTCCACATTTACAATCAATGATCCTGTGTAGATGGATGTGTGATGCTGAACTGACGGTGTCATAAATAAAACGCTCTACAGAGAATAGAGGAGAGGGATGAATGCCACTGACCGATCAATGGTCTATCAGGAATGATTTCAATCTGTTTTATTGTTATTCAGGCCATCATGCAATCTAAAGTATTAAAACAAATGACTGCAAACTATTGATATTTTTTAGCTTTGATTTACCACCTTCTCAACAACTGATTAAGGAGTTTAAGTTAAAACAACACAGAAAGAACACAAAGACCCTGATTCATCATTAATATTTACAAGAAATATTCAAGTAAATGAAAATGAAACTTATTTCCAAGAAAATCTGATAATCCAGTATTTTTATCTTTTTGTCAGAACCAATATCTTTTTAGATATATCTTATGCCACATATGCATTAATTTATTTATTTTTAAGAGGTTATGCAGGGCCTACTTTTTTTCTTCCTATAATGCATATAAAAAACATGTTTTAAAAGTCCCTTTTGTGTAAGTGTCCAGCAGCCATTGCATGAGGCAAGGTAATTTGGGGTGATAGACAGGCACTGCTCCCACACACCTGGATGTGCAAGAGCAGAGTGGATCGCGGTACAAGGATTTCTATGTGCAATAATAAATGCAAGCATCAGACAAACAGTGTTGCCCACTCACTGCGAAGATGGGGGGGGGCAGCAGGGCCATCTCAAGATTTTGTGCTGCCTGGGTCCCAGAATTAAATGACACCCCCTGTATGAACATTACTGATTAACATATCAGTCTACTAGCCTGGACACTGACATTACTACGCCTGACTGCCTATCAACATGCAACCAATGCTTATGCACAATAATCCAATAAGTGGGAAGGAAGTTAGGGAAGAGATCCACTTGTCACACCTTGAATGTCGCCCCAATGGGTTCTGTGTCTTTGTGCATGATAAGGTTGTGCTGCTGGGAGCCTGTAACTTTCCCCATGGAAACATAGGACAGGACTGGCCTTGATCTGACGGTGACTGCCTCAGTCACTGAAGTGCTGCCCCTTGTCAAGTGCTGCCTGGGTTCATTGGACCCACCTAGTCTGATGGTTGAGCCGGCCCTGGCGGGCTGTCTCCTTACCTGGGAACCTTGTCCATCTGTCAGATGTTAAATGGGGGTCAATGTTTCATTAAACAAATTCATAGAGCAAGGTTCTATATTGTATATATTTTCTAGATCATTGCTCATGGACTATACCCTTAGACATATGGCCTCATTCCAATCCATCAGAATTTGATAATACATTGTATTTAAGGTTGGCTAAAAATGTTTGCTATATTTTCATATTAATCCTTACTAAACCTTTATTTGAATTAGTGTACCATTTAAAATGCAATAGAAAAAAAAAGTGAGTGATATTAAATAAAACTAGTAGTTTGGACTTAAGGCACAAGTTCACAGGAAAATTAATCAGAAAACTTGTTTCATAACTTGTTTTCAAGTTGGAAATAAAGTATATGAAATTGTTATGTCTACAAGAGATTAGGTGATTATTGTTTAAATGCACAGCAAACACCTTGACATTGAGATATAAAAGGTTTAGTTATGCTTAAGGAAATAACATTGCACTAAACTTTCATCATTTATTTTGCCCACTTTTCATGTCATTTAGTTCTGAAAACTGAGCATTTTTTTAATTCCTAGAACTTTACACTCTGCTAACTTCTCAAGTCTAAGTATACTATATGTCTGTCTCTAATTAGTTTTAACTGATAGCAAATGCAAAACAATAAACACTATACTAATTTTATAGCCAGTGCTAGCCTTGTTGTCTGAGAACTAAAGCCCAGATTGGCTCCTCCAAATAAAGCAAATAGTGGTGGAATTTGGCTTTTGATAAATAAAAAGGATCCTAATTTATTTCTAATTTGTTTTAAAAAGATTAAGACTTGGCTGATATGTTAACCTATAGCAACACAACAGAAATGTCTTGTGATTATAAGGGCCTAGATTTGGAGTTCGGCGGTAAAAGGGCTGCTAACGCTCCGCGGGCTTTTTTCTGGCCGCACCATAAATTTAACTCTGGTATCGAGAGTTTAATCAAATGCTGCGTTAGGCTCCAAAAAAGGAGCGTAGAGCATTTTTACCGCAAATGCAACTCTCGATACCAGAGTTGCTTACGGACGCGGCCGGCCTCAAAAACGTGCTCGTGCACGATTCCCCCATAGGAAACAATGGGGCTGTTTGAGCTGAAAAAAAAACCTAACACCTGCAAAAAAGCAGCGTTCAGCTCCTAACGCAGCCCCATTGTTTCCTATGGGGAAACACTTCCTACGTCTGCACCTAACACTCTAACATGTACCCCGAGTCTAAACACCCCTAACCTTACACTTATTAACCCCTAATCTGCCGCCCCCGCTATCGCTGACCCCTGCATATTTTTTTAAACCCCTAATCTGCCGCTCCGTAAACCGCCGCAACCTACGTTATCCCTATGTACCCCTAATCTGCTGCCCTAACATCGCCGACCCCTATATTATATTTATTAACCCCTAATCTGCCCCCCTCAACGTCGCCGACACCTGCCTACACTTATTAACCCCTAATCTGCCGAGCGGACCTGAGCGCTACTATAATAAAGTTATTAACCCCTAATCCGCCTCACTAACCCTATCATAAATAGTATTAACCCCTAATCTGCCCTCCCTAACATCGCCGACACCTAACTTCAATTATTAACCCCTAATCTTCCGATCTGAGCTCACCGCTATTCTAATAAATGGATTAACCCCTAAAGCTAAGTCTAACCCTAACACTAACACCCCCCTAACTTAAATATAATTTTTATCTAACGAAATTAATTAACTCTTATTAAATAAATTATTCCTATTTAAAGCTAAATACTTACCTGTAAAATACATCCTAATATAGCTACAATATAAATTATAATTATATTATAGCTATTTTAGGATTAATATTTATTTTACAGGTAACTTTGTAATTATTTTAACCAGGTACAATAGCTATTAAATAGTTAAGAACTATTTAATAGTTAAAATAGTTAAAATAATAACAAATTTACCTGTAAAATAAATACTAACCTAAGATATAATTAAACCTAACACTACCCTATCAATAAATTAATTAAATAAAATACCTACAATTACCTACAATTAACCTAACACTACACTATCAATAAATTAATTAAACACAATTCCTACAAATAAATACAATTAAATAAACTAGCTAAAGTACAAAAAATAAAAAAGAACTAAGTTACAGAAAATAAAAAAATATTTACAAACATAAGAAAAATATTACAACAATTTTAAACTAATTACACCTACTCTAAGCCCCCTAATAAAATAACAAAGCCCCAAAATAAAAAATTCCCTACCCTATTCTAAATTAAAAAAGTTACAAGCTCTTTTACCTTACCAGCCCTGAACAGGGCCCTTTGCGGGGCATGCCCCAAGAAGTTCAGCTCTTTTGCCTGTAAAAAAAAACATACAATACCCCCCCCCCCAACATTACAACCCACCACCCACATACCCCTAATCTAACCCAAACCCCCCTTAAATAAACCTAACACTAATCCCCTGAAGATCTTCCTACCTTGGCTCCAAGATCTTCATCCAACCCAAGCGGGGGTTGGCGATCCATAATCCGGTGCTGAAGAGGTCCAGAAGAGGCTCCAAAGTCTTCCTCCTATCCGGCAAGAAGAGGACATCCGGACCGGCAAACATCTTCTCCAAGCGGCATCTTCGATCTTCTTCCATCCGGAGCGAAGTGGCAGGATCCTGAAGACCTCCAGCGCGGAACATCCATCCGGACCGACGACTGAACGACGAATGACTGTTCCTTTAAGGGACGTCATCCAAGATGGCGTCCCTCGAATTCCGATTGGCTGATAGGATTCTATCAGCCAATCGGAATTAAGGTATGAATATTCTGATTGGCTGATGGAATCAGCCAATCAGAATCAAGTTCAATCCGATTGGCTGATCCAATCAGCCAATCAGATTGAGCTCGCATTCTATTGGCTGATCGGAACAGCCAATAGAATGCGAGCTCAATCTGATTGGCTGATTGGATCAGCCAATCGGATTGAACTTGATTCTGATTGGCTGATTCCATCAGCCAATCAGAAAATTCATACCTTAATTCCGATTGGCTGATAGAATCCTATCAGCCAATCGGAATTCGAGGGATGCCATCTTGGATGACGTCCCTTAAAGGAACAGTCATTCGTCGTTCAGTCGTCGGTCCGGATGGATGTTCCGCGCTGGAGGTCTTCAGGATCCTGCCGCTTCGCTCCGGATGGAAGACCATAGAAGATGCCGCCTGGAAGATGACTTCAATCGGATGGAAGATCCTCTTCTGCCCCGCTTGGATGAAGACTTTGACCGGATCATGGACCTCTTCAGCCCCCGCTTGGGCTTGGATCAGGACATCGGAGGAGCTCTTCAGGATGGATCGGTGAACCTGGTATGGTGAAGACAAGGTAGGAAGATCTTCAGGGGCTTAGTGTTAGGTTTATTTAAGGGGGGTTTGGGTTAGATTAGGGGTATGTGGGTGGTGGGTTGTAATGTTGGGGGGGGGGTATTGTATTTATTCTTTTACAGGCAAAAGAGCTGAAATTCTTGGGGCATGCCCCGCAAAGGGCCCTGTTCAGGGCTGGTAAGGTAAAAGAGCTTGTAACTTTTTAAATTTAGAATAGGGTAGGGAATTTTTTATTTTGGGGGGCTTTGTTATTTTATTAGGGGGCTTAGAGTAGGTGTAATTAGTTTAAAATTGTTGTAATATTTTTATTATGTTTGTAAATATTTTTTTATTTTCTGTAACTTAGATCTTTTTTATTTTTTGTACTTTATCTAGTTTATTTAATTGTATTTATTTGTAGGAATTGTGTTTAATTAATTTATTGATAGTGTAGTGTTAGGTTAATTGTAGGTAATTGTAGGTAGTTTATTTAATTATTTTATTGATAGGGTAGTGTTAGGTTTAATTATATCTTAGGTTAGGACTTATTTTACAGGTAATTTTGTTATTATTTTAACTAGGTAACTATTAAATAGTTCTTAACTATTTAATAGCTATTGTACCTGGTTAAAATAATTACAAAGTTACCTGTAAAATAAATATTAATCCTAAAATAGCTATAATATAATTATAATTTATATTGTAGCTATATTAGGATTTATTTTACAGGTAAGTATTTAGCTTTAAATAGGAATCATTTATTTAATAAGAGTTAATTTATTTCGTTAGATAAAAATTATATTTAAGTTAGGGGGGTGTTAGTGTTAGGGTTAGACTTAGCTTTAGGGGTTAATACATTTATTAGAATAGCGGTGAGCTCCGGTCGGCAGATTATGGGTTAATAATTGAAGTTAGGTGTCGGCGATGTTAGGGAGGGCAGATTAGGGGTTAATACTATTTATGATAGGGTTAGTGAGGCGGGTTAGGGGTTCGTAACTTTATTATAGTAGCGCTCAGGTCCGCTCGGCAGATTAGGGGTTAATAAGTGTAGGCAGGTGTCGGCGACGTTGAGGGGGGCAGATTAGGGGTTAATAAATATAATATAGGGGTCGGCGATGTTAGGGGTAGCAGATTAGGGGTACATAGGGATAACGTAGGTGGTGGCGATTTGCGGTCGGAAGATTAGGGGTTAATTATTTTAAGTAGCTTGCGGCGACGTTGTGGGGGGCAAGTTAGGGGTTAAGAAATATAATATAGGGGTCGGCGGGGTTAGGGGCAGCAGATTAGGGGTACATAAGTATAACGTAGGTGGCGGTCGGCAGATTAGGGGTTAAAAATTTAAATAGAGTGGCGGCGATGTGGGGGGACCTCGGTTTAGGGGTACATAGGTAGTTTATGGGTGTTAGTGTACTTTAGGGTACAGTAGTTAAGAGCTTTATAAACCGGCGTTAGCCAGAAAGCTCTTAACTCCTGCTATTTTCAGGCGGCTGGAATCTTGTCGTTAGAGCTCTAACGCTCACTTCAGAAACGACTCTAAATACCAGCGTTAGAAATATCCCATTGAAAAGATAGGCTACGCAAATGGCGTAGGGGGATCTGCGGTATGGAAAAGTCGCGGCTGAAAAGTGAGCGTTAGACCCTTTAATCACTGACTCCAAATACCAGCGGGCGGCCAAAACCAGCGTTAGGAGCCTCTAACGCTGGTTTTGACGGCTACCGCCGAACTCCAAATCTAGGCCAAGGTGTTTAATGTCACTTCAAGTGAAAAAAAAAAACATTATTTGTACACAATAGACAGTCACCATCAATACCAAATCATCCAGTTGCCATATTTTGTTTTAAACTCCTTAAATGCATTTTCTTTTCTTTCTCAAAAGTATCAAAGATGCCACTGCTGTTTGTACCACTGGCGTCTTAATTTGCACACCTGTCAGTCATGTATGCATCAGCTCTGGATTGGCTGTGTGCATGCCTGAAACAAATTCAGAACCAATATGGTGATACCTAATTGGAGCACACACTTGGAGAGTGATAGGAAGTGCTGGAAGTGTTTGTACCTTCAGTTGTTTTTAAAAGAAAATATCTTCAAGGATATATGTATATGTTTTATGGTTAGAAACCAATGTCCTATAAAATACATAGTAGGCCGTCAAGTTATTTTTATGTCCAGTTAACATGTTTATAAATGTTTCTGCATACTGTTATGATGTAAAGTGTGCCAACTTGTTTGCATGCAATTATCTATATGTTATTATTCATTCAAATTTGGACCATCCAGCACATTATAAATAACAGAATAGACAATCGTTAGTGTTCTTTCATAAGCATAGAAATAGCAGTTACTGTTGTATAAAGATACCATTCATTTCAGCCCTTGCCTAGTGTTTTAGATAGGATGATGAAAAAACTTAGATAAACCTTATATTTCCCAATTGCAAACAAAATTCACATTTTCTGCATCATAACCTTTCGGGTCAGAACGCTTCATAATGTACACTTGACAGTTTACATATGTAGTTGACTCTCTCCTCTTGATTAAATAAAGTCTAGTGACATAGAGGTAGAAACCTATTTTTTATATAGATTTCTCATTGCTTATCTACTTATCAAACGTATATAACTGCTAATGAACGTGAGCCGCTAAACAGACATTGATTTAATAGGCAGTACTTTATGCAATACCTTGATTACCTTGTATTGAACTTTTAAAGTGATGTTTCTAAGACTTATTGACTAATACTGCATGATTCTTTCTCATTCAAAATATCCCTATTTAGTTTGGATAATTATAAATTGTATATAATAATTTATTACTATGATGTGCATAGCTATCACTGTAAAAAGACTAAACTTATTTTTTTCTTCCAATTAAACTTAGGCAAGATTTATATTTCTCAAAAAATGACTACTAGATACATCAATGATTTCAATAGGAAACCTAATATGCTTTATTTAATTGTAGATCATGAGCAAGAAAAACATAGACATCTCTTTACTGCATATAAAAGAAAATGTGTAACTGAATCAGGTTTTTTTTTTTCTTAAGTAATGGTGCATTAATAAACTATTGTTTACAAACACAATAATTCCGAAATCAGTTTGAGCGTCTCATGTTTCATAATTTTGTTATTGTTAATTTGCTACTGATGTTTAAGTGCAATCACTAAGAGAATCTGTCAGAACATAGAAGATAGGTTTGTTTGTTAAATCAATGTCTAAAGTTTAAATTGATATAATTGTTATAATTGACTGTTAATTAATTCCCATGGGACTATATTTCCTCAGCCTATCCGATTTACCTAGTAAGTTTGCATAATTCATAAAATATTCAGATGTCTGCAACAGAAGAAATATTTATCATACATCACAGATATTCAGATCCTTAACTATTTGATTCCTGGAGAGGTATAAGTATATTTTATTTAAAAATACAGGAGAAAAAAACAAAGTAATGACACAGTGATTAATTTTGCTCCTATACACATTTTTATTTAACAATAAACCCTCTGTAATGTCATAATTATTTATGCATGCAAGTTAATTAAAATAAAATATATTGCTTCTCATTTGACTTTATTATTGACTTTATTGTCATGGTCAGTCATGGGGTTGACATTTTTATTAACAAACTAAATAAAAAGACAGTAGGATAGTGTGCTATATTTAGCTCAACAAAACCATAGCTCATCTCAGGTTATTATCTTGAATAAGCATTATCTAACCATGCTTTTCTTATAGGGAATGTTGCATGAAATTGGAGGAAGTATCTTCATTTCAGGGTGAGTGGCTACAGTTCGGCATACAAAGGAGGAATATTTTTATACTTATTTACTGAAGTTGATATGCTATTGCATGGTGCACATTCTACATACATTGTAAAGTTGCATGCGCATCAGTTTTGGTGTAGATTTTTTGATGTAGGAATGTCTGACAAAAGTGTGACAATGTGGTTGCTGATTGCGCTAAATTTTCCTAAAAAGTGTAAGCTTAACTAGCAGCAAATTCATTTTAGTAATTCTTGCAAACAATTCTGGACTGCCTGGCATCACACTCAATACCTTTGGTTTATGTTCCCATTCTAATCCTGTCTCACACCCCTTTGAGGTGTACAGAAAAGAAGGTAGCCCACAGCAATCCAAAAATATCTTTCAGCAATTTATTAGTGAAAAATAGCAACGTTTCGGGGTCACGGGCCCTTATTCATGCTTGTCAAGCATGAATAAGGGGCTGTGACCGTGAAATGTTGCTATTTTTCACTAATAAATTGTTGAAAGATATTTTTGGATTGCTGTGGACTACCTTCTTTTCTGTATGCCTTTGATGACTTGGCAGTGTCCTTTGTCTACACAAGCACCCATCATTACACTTGTGCTGTGCTCCCCACCTTCGACCCCTTTGAGGTGTGGTACGGGATCTGATTGGCTGATATAAAACTAAAAAAAAAGAGTGTTCTCCTCCATTTAAGCTCTATAACCTTATTTTAGATAGTAAATGTGTCATGCATTCATGTGGGAGTAAGTTTTCCTGCAATGGTTAAGATACTGTGAGGTAGAATTATATTTTACTGTCCCTTTAACTTGACTACAAGTGTTCTCTAGAATAATCAGATTATAATAATGGCTGCATTACCTTTTTGTCTTGAAAATAGAAAATAAACTGGAACATATAAAGAAAAACTAACTAAATGGAATCTGCCGTTATCTAGATTTATATATTTTGCTTTATGTGTAACTTACTATGTCTATATCATAGATAGTTAAAAGATAAATTACAACAATAGTTAACATAGCTAAATAGCTTATAGAGAAATAAGTGTAGTCACGCCATTTCCTCAGATAAAATTTATACAATATGGTCTTGCAATCTAACAGCTGACTTTCAATCACTCTGACAGTTTTGTCAGTGGCCTCGGGAATACTGTCTGATTGACAGCAAGCAGATGGTGGACGAATGAAGCTGTCAGTCTGACTACTGATAGTTTCTGAGTTGTACGCAAAGACAGTTAAGAAAGAAAAGCTGCCCAAGGTGATCTCTTGTTTGACTAGAAGGCTTTTAAGTATACTCACAGATAGCTGTGTCAGAAATTTGCCAAGAGGGCACTAAACGCTAAAATGAAATTACTATCCCCTTAAGTAGAAATGCTGAATTAGGAGTTCAGTTCTTTAGAAATCCCTCGAGAATAACAAGACACTAGCCTGTGACTACAAAGAAATATGTTCAGTAATAGCGAGGTGATCTACTCCTAATTCCTGTCTCGAAGATGTAGTTCACTAAAATGTTTGGCAGGAAACGCACGAGCGTATGCTCCAGGCAGAATAAGATGATGCAATGTTGGAGACATGGACCACTTTTTTAATAACATGTCCACAGGATAAAAGAACAAAAGTTCAACAGGGTTAGAGAAAACAAAATGAATAAATAAAGTGCAGAACCTGTACTATCTTTCCCAAGTTATGGTACTAACACAGAATATTGGTCATGTTAGGTAGATGTCAGATGCTAACTTATGCATTGTTTTTTTTTTTGTTTTTTTTTTCAAATAAGGCTCCATTTCTCTCTTTATACATACCTCTATTTAGGCCTCATCTTCCATAATGAGCTTGTTAAAGGGACAGTCTACAATAGAATGTTTACTGTTTAAAATGATAGATAATCCCTTTATTACCCATTCTCCAGTTTTGCATAACCAACACGGTTATATTTAATATACTTTTTACCTCTGTGATTACCTTGTATCTAAGCATCTTCTGACAGCCCCCTGATCACATGACCTTTTATTTATTATCTATTGACTTGCATTTTAGCCAATTAGTGCTGTGTTGTGCTGAATCTTAAATAACTCCCCGTGCTTGAACACAATGTTAACTATATGGCTCACATGAACTAGCAGTCTCCTGTTGTGAAAAGCAAATAAAAAAGCATGTGATAAGAAGCTGTCTCTAGCGGCTTAGAAACAGGCAGAAATTTAGAGGTTTAAATGTTATAAAGTATATTAATATAACAATGTAGGTTGTGCAAAGCTAGGGAATGGGTAGTAAAGGCATTATCTATCTTTTTAAACAATAACAATTTTAGTGTAGACTGTCCCTTTATTCAAAAGAATATTTGGACACAGCCCCATTTTTTGTAAATATTCTCAGTACCCTACATTTGATAGATTTTCCTAGTGTACTCATTTTTTATGCGGGTTAACAAAATAGGATTTAAATACGATAGATTATTTAAATATATTCCTGCAGAACTCCAAAAAAACAATTTGCGCTGCTAGAATGTAATACAAAACCTCTTTTTTCACATAAATTTGATGACAGAGTACCAATTATGATGCTTTCCTTGATTATGTTGACTCCTTTCAATATACTTCTACCCACCTCATAAAGGCATAATGGCATAGGTACACACACTACACAGTGGCTATTTGATCTGTGAATTATCTCTTTTTTGTCTGTTCCAAACTGAAAATAGCAATGGAGATATTTTAAATATACTGATTGCTCTAAAAATGCCAATCAATTAAAATTGTGTGCAAGCCATTAAATATATCTAAGGATATATCCAAGACAGAAAAAAAACTGTTGATTAAAGGGAAAGGGTAATTGATTAAAGTTTATAAAGTGGGTTATTACAGATCTAGGTGTAATTTATAAAATAACTATTGTATCTTGCAAAACTAAGTAGATAGAATTTCCTTTTAGTGGAAGAGATAGTTACCGTTATACTCATGCAAGTTAGTAATGTTAGGAATATGTATCTAAATCATTTTTTAGCCTCTTTTAAAACTTCAATATATTATAAAGATATTTGTAGATGGTACCTGTTAAGCTTTTCTTGTAAATTGTATTTGAAAATGAATATTGTGCCAAACCCATTGTAAGACTTCTTGTGTGGGCCCTATGTTCTACCTAGGCAGAAACATAAAGGCGGCACGCATGCACATTAAAACTATTTTATGGCCAATGCATGCACAGACTTATCCCCCTCTATCCTCTCTTCTGCTGCGTGTCATGATCCAAGTGCCGTATGCAGGGCGGACACAAAAGCGATAGTTTGCGCTCCACTTGTAATCTAGCCCTAAATGGGAACTGCCATTACTGTTGGACATTGGAAGTTCTACAAACTGTATATTTTAAATATATGGTTTAGTTGTTTTGACAAATAATTTGCTCAGTCAGATATCTCTTGTTAGCTGGTATTGTCAGTTTGTAGGGCCATTCTCCATTATTTTAGTTTGTCGCCTACATTTTTAGGTGTCTTGCTTGTATTGTTTTCTTTATTTAACCATTCTTTAGTGACCTACCAATCATTTTGCGCATGCACACTCCATTCATTCACACTCTATCCCCACGCTACCATCAGACTCACTCTGTTATAATTAATTCACACCAAGGGGCCAATTTAACATACGAATGCAGCAGTTTCAACATAAGTTAAGAAGCAGCAGTGTTAAGACTGCTGCTCCTTAACTCATCCCCCACCTCTGAGGCGGTGGACAGCAATCATCCCGATCAGATACGATCGGGATGATTGACATCCCTGCTAGCGGCCGATTGGCTGTGAATTTGCAGGGGGCGGCATTGCACAAGCATTTCACTAGCAATGCTTGTGCAATGTTAAATGCCGACAGCGTATGCTGTTAGCATTTAGCGATGTCGGGCGGACATGATCCGCTACAACGGATCATGTCTGCCCGCATCTTAATAAATTGGCCCCTATAGCTCTTGCACCTTTTCTTTCCTTTTATTGCTCCCTCTATCTCTTTCCTCTGATACTCTCCCAGCATCTCCCTCCATCACTGTGCCTCTGCCTCTCTCTCTCTCTCTCTCTCTCTCTCTCTCTCTCTCTCTCTCTCCCCCTTTCAGCCCTCTTTCTCTCATTTTCTATCTCTCATTCCCAGTCTCCCTGACTTACTCTTTCACTCTTGCGTTAAAGTCATACTGTATAAAATATATGTTTTGTGATATGCAGTTCTGTCTGTGTAATGTACAGTATGTGTATGTTTAGTGTGAGAGCAGAAGACAGGGCTGCACAAGCATATACTTATGCACTCATAAATTCCACCAGGGGATGCTGTCTCAGTTTATGTGAACATGGTTGGCCAGGTTCCCTTCCTGGGAACATGCTCCACCCGTACTTTATTTTACATAACTTATCTCATGGATTGGAACATTGGCTCTAATATTCAAGACACATTCAATACATTTTGGAAGATAATGTTCCTTTTATATGTCTTGAATAAACATTAATTATTTAAAACATTATTAGAACTTTAAATGGACACAGAACTCATCAAGGGTTAAATAGAGCATACAAATTTAAACAGCTTTTTAAATATTTTTTTTTATTCAATATGCTTCATTCTCTCAGTATCCCTTATTCAAGGTGCAGCAATGCACAACTGGGAGCTAGCTGATTGCATCAGGTGAGCCAATGACAAAAAGCATATATGTGCAGCCACCAATCAGCAGCTAGCTTCCAGTAGTACATTGTGCACTTGAGCCTACCTAGGTATGCTTTTTAACAAAAGATACCAAGAGAATTAATCAAATTAGAAAATAGAAGTAGATTGGAAATACGTTTAAAGTTGCATGCCCTATCTAAACTTTGAAAGAAAAAAAAATAGAGTTTCATGTCCCTTTAACTGTCTCTTGCTTACCTAAATATATTTGCAATTAAAGATATAATTCTCCTGGACCAGTCCCATATATATGTTTATACCATATTGTTTCAAGATCTGTTTGTAAACAGATGACGAATCACTCAGATGTATAGTTTGAAAGTTCAAAGTCTTATACAGAAGATGTATCTGTGGTATCTATCGAGCAACGCAAAATAGTATCTAACAAATTTTAATATTACATTTTTGCCAAGAAATCCAGACACTTGTGTTAGTCCATGGACTAATTTCCATTTTGTTTGGCTACCATCTGTAAGAAAAATCTAATCTTTTTGGCAGATTTTTAATGCAAACAGTTTGAATGTGCTTGATGACATATGCTAAAAGGAATGTTCCATCAAATAACATTCAATATTATTACTATTCTTAGCCAGTGAATTATTACTCATCTTTATCTAATTAAATACGTAGATCGCTATCTTGTCATTTTTTTTGTTTTTTGTGTTTTGGAAGTGAAGTGAGTTCCCTTGGATCCCGCATATTTAAATAATGTAAAGAGATACTAAATAGAGTATGTAATTTATTTCCATCATGAAACTACAATATATATACAGTATATATATATATATATATATATATATATATATATATATATATATACTTTCTGAGGCACTAGCTCCTACTGAGCATGTGTAAGATCTCAGTATACACGTATATGCATTTGTGATTGATGGCTATTATATGATACAGGGGGCAGGGAAAACAGAAGTAATATGGAAATTGGTCTGGAAAAAAAAATACTCATTTGAAACTCAGAATAAGAGCCTGAAAAATCTCACCAACATGGAGAGAAATCACATAAAATCATTTTGATTTTCTTTGAGCTTTTGTTGGTGATAATGCTATTCTAGTGTACTTAAAGGTATGGAAAAGTCAAAATTAAACTTGAATGATTCAGATAGAGCTTGTAATCTTAAGACAATTTTAAATTGCCTTCTATATTCAAATGTGCTTTGTTCTCTTGGTATCACTTATTGAAAAAGAATAAGCACATATCCTACACTAGTGGGAGCTAGCTGCTGATTGGTGCTTGCACACATTTATCTCTTGTGATTGGCTAACTAGATATGTTCAGCTAGCTGCTAGTAGTGCAATGCTGTTCCTTCAGCAACGATAATAAGATAATGAAGCAAATTTGATAATAGAAGTAAATTGTATGTTCTATCTTAATCATGAACAACAATTTTGGGCTTTCCTGATCATTTAAAGGCCCATTCATTTGATTTACATGTAATCACATAATTACAAACTATATTCTACCATAGTGTATGTTTGCAGGTTAACATCACTTATGTTATAATTTGCAGTATAAGCAACATTTCATTTCAGAAAATCTTTTCTTGCCCCTTTGATGGAAATATGTGAAATAAAGAAACTAAAAGCTAATAGTTATTATCTGCTTCCATGTATAAATGATTAGACCTAAAGCATACATTCACAGCTATAGAATATAATGTTCCTTGTGTAATTTACGCTTGATGTGCTGACATTACAGGCAAGTTTAAATAATTATAGTATTTCAATGATTTTCTTCCATTCCCAAAAGTATGAATCTGTGTTGCAAAATGATAGTTTAAACCTACAGAATTTTCAAAAAAATATATAGGCAAATGATTTGTATTATTTGATATTTAACACCAATGAATACGTGATACACAATCTTGCAATATCAGCTTATCATTATTAAGGGCCAGATTACAAGTGGAGCCCTAAATATTGATTTTGTGAAAGAGATATTAGCACTTCACTGAGTAATACCAGTGCACGCTAATGTGCGCTGGTATTACAAGTTGACAGCAATGCGAACGTTGCTGGGAAGCATTCCAAAGGCTCCAATGGGAGCCTCGTTCTCATGCCGTGACACATGGCGTGAGAATCTCGTGCAGCAAAGGGGGTAATTAGCCCTGTGATGGGCAGCAAAATATAAATATATATGTATATGACTATATACATATATATTTATGTGTTAATATGTGTGTATACACATATTAACACATACATATATTTGTATATATTCATATACATATATATTTACAAGGAACACACAATTCTCATAGACCACAATGTAAAGGCAGTGCCCTTTTTTTCTAACACCCCACACCTGCCGCTTTTAACTCCTTAAAACTGCCTAGTGCATTTGTATTTTATTAAAAAAAAAATATAATACCCTTTATTTTAAGGGCATTTGGGTCACTTTTAGAAAATTAACCAGAGATCTGATCTTTGGTTAATTTTCTGAGCGCTAATTGCTACGACGAGCTTGCTGTAGCAATAACCAGGCACTTGTAATGGCTGGTTATTTATCGCATGCCTGCAAACGGGAAACTTTGCCCGTTTGCAGGCACGGAAAAAAATAGCACTCATCTTGTAATTTAGCACATAGTGTGATAAATGCGAAGTTTCCTGTGTAATAAACAATTACATTCACAAACCTATTGTTCCTTTGTTTGAAATTGTTTTAAACCTTTCATGACTGGCTGGAAATAAAATGGTTAGAATGTAATTAAACCTAATTTACAATGTATTTGTTTTTAACAACTGTGTACCAAAATCAATGTAGATTTCATAGCTGCTGAGAAGGTGAAACGCTTCACGCCTGCATTAATTAAATATTTTTTCCCCATTCACGTCTATTAACGGCAGCCATGCTTCTACAGTGAATGGTCATTATTACAGACAGAAAATGAAACATAAATTTAGCGATAATGAAAATGTCAATTGCAGGTACAGTCTATCACGGTGCAGGCTGATAAGTGCGACCTTTTTTGATGTCTAACGTCTATGTCATGTTTCCAGGAGTCTAGCATGTAAGGTTAAGCTCCCTTATTTATGATGGGGATGGAAATCGAAGCCTTTAAAGGATGGATTTTACATTCACAGACTTAAGTTCAGCATTGTCTTCTGAAAATTTACAAGGTCAAAAACAATGTTAATGCCGATGCAGTTTTACCCCTCCCTTTCTTTCTTTATTTATCTAGTTGTGTGCTAAAATATATAGTTGATTATTATTGTTTTTCATTAGTTATAATTTTCTTTACCAGCCCCTATAATCATTGCTGCATGATTTACAAATCAAAAATGTTTTTGCATTTCAGATCTTCGAATATAAACTCATTTTTATTGGTAGATTGTGTGAGACATTTATCATCCTATGAATATCCTGTACTGTCCACACTGACCTATCCTAGATCACATGTTTGCCACTATTGATACGAAAGCTACAGGAAGCATTAGAAACATAACCCAATTGCAGACTATTTACAACAGCTACCAAGTAATAGGGACAACTATTCTTTTTACATAAGCATCTACACCATAATAGTGACTATATCCTAAGCCTGTTGTTATTATGTGTGACTGTTTGCAATAAAGACACTAGCCCATTTCCCCTACAGCTGCCAAAAAAGGAGCACCAAGAGGGAATGTAAGTGACAATAACATGTGATTGGCTGACCTGTTTGAGTAACTCTCCTTAGTTCAGAACTGTTGTTTTGTATTGTTTTCTAGACATGTGCATTCGTTAACGAAACACTGATATTTGTCTCATTTTAACAAGATGAATTTCTAAAAGAATGCAGGGCAAAACTGAAAGAAAACAAAGGAATAATGCAGAATTCGGCAGTATTTATTCCTTTCCTTTAAATAGTTAAAAATACTTATTACTTACCTAAGCACGCGCTAACCCTCTCCTTTGGGAGCTGCTGCGCTAAGCCTTCGGGTTGCTCGGCTAGGGCTCTGTAAAGAAGAGGAGCAGGTTAGCACTGCTCTCCCCGTGCTTAGCTAAGAATTTTTAACTATTTAAAGGAAACAAATTAATACTGCCGAATTCAGCATTATTCCTTAGTTTTCTATAAATTTCATGCTGCATTTTTCAGATATTTGTCTTGTTAAAACAAGACTAATATCCATGTTTTGTTAAGGAATGTGCTTTCATTATGAAACAAATGCACATGTCTAATATACAGCTCCTGTCTTTTTTTATTCTGTTTTAATTAAGTGAACTGGATTTTTATGTAAATTACGAGGGTTGTTTTTGATGGTGATGTGTATCACATAAGAGAGAGGTTCCCAATGAGTGTGTTTGTGTATGGAGGTCAATTTAACTGCAAGGGGGTTTACAAGACAGCACTGTTGCAGTGCTCCGTAGTAGGATAGGGGGAGTAACTACAGGGGTCTCAGAGGTCTCAGTTGATACTGGGCCAAAACTTGTAGGGGGCTGATCTGGGCCCTGCAATCAGTAGAAACATTATTCCACATGCATCATGTCTGACCCCTCAGTGTGTCCCCTATAAACCAGACTCACAGGTTAAGGAAAGTATATAGATTTGCCTTTGCTGTACAGATAAACCTGCCACCATATTTGTACGGAAAGACTGTGCATATCTTCTGGCAAAATGGGAAGGATGACTCACTATCATAGATAAATAGCTGCTGTTTCTCAATGTGGCTGCGTGCTCTTCTTTAGGTGACATGGCGTCAGCGGTTTCAGCGCTTCAGGATTGCATCCAAACTGAACAAGGAGAGTGGTGAAGTACAAGTTAATTCTCTTTTATACTCTATGGGGAAAGATGTGGAGCCAGTATTCAATGCTTTTACTTTCCAAGAAGGGGAAGAATTTAACTTTGATATGGATAAACTCAGTGCCCACTTTGTGCCCAAAAGAAATGTGATTCATGAGAGAGCTTGTTTTCACAAACGTAATCAGCGTGTGGGAGAATCTGTGGAGTCATTTGTGTGCAGCCTGTATGAACTAGCTGAATTCTGTGAGTTTGGTGTTGCTAAAGAAGAGCAAATCAGAGACAAAATAGTTATTGGAATTGCAGATGCTGAAGTCTCACTGAAGCTGCAGTTAGAGCCTGATTTAACGTTAGATGGGGCTATTAGGATGGCCCGCCAGAGTGAACTGATCTGAGGTCTGAGAGTATTGTGGATGAAGTGCAACAGTCTAGGAAAACTGCTAGTGAAAGGCACAGTGTGAGCGGTAAATCTAAAGTACTGGAAAGGCCTAGAAGTGGATGGGCGCAACATGCCCGATGCACACGGTGCTACCGGGCCCATGATCAGAGTGTTATATGCCCGGCCAGAGATAAAAGATGCAGAAAATGTAACAGAATGGGCCATTTTGAAGTGGTGTGTAAAACTGAATACATTAAGGAGATGCAGGTGGACGGTGACCAGGAGGGTCAGGAAGTGTTTTTTGTGGGGTCCGTTGTGGAACGGCCAAGCTCAGAGGAAGATTGGAAAGTTACTTTTACTGTAATGGGAGACAAAGTTGATTTTAAGATTGACACAGGAGCAGATATCACTGTAATGTCTTTTGCTGAATTTATGAAATTGCCTCGACAGCCCCATGTCCATAGTCCTGGTGGCCGCATTGATTATGTGGGGAAATTTCTTGCCAGCTGTGAGTACAAGCAAAGAAAGTTCACCATGTGGGTGCATGTGATTCGAGGTCAGTGTGTTAACAATTTATTGAGCACAAAAGCAGCCTGCGACTTGGGCCTCGTGGCCAGAGTGAATGAGATTTCCGAAGATATGTTTGGTGAATTGGGCCTACTGAATTGCAAACCAGTCCGTATAGCACTTAAAATTGACGCAGTCCCATACAGTATTTCTACTCCTCGTAGAATTTCGTTCCCGCTCATGCCTCAAGTGGAGAAAGAGCTCATGCGCATGAAGTCTGTGGGGGTTATTGAAGAGGTTGTTGAAGCGACTGATTGGTGTGCCCCCATTGTTCCAGTTGCAAAGAAAAACGGAAAGGTGCGCATCTGTGTGGACCTGAAAAGGTTGAACGAGGCGGTGAAGAGAGAGAGATTTGTGCTGCCGACATTAGAAGATATAGCTCAGAAGTTGGCTGGGGTGAAGTTCTTTTCCACATTAGATGCTTCTAGCGGCTTTTGGCAGATCCCCCTGGATCCAAAGTGCCGCAAACTGACTACCTTTATCACACCGGTAGGTCGGTTCTGCTTCTGCAGACGACTCTCCTTTGGGATATCCTCCGCTCCTGAAATCTTTCAAAGGGAAATGAGTTCTCTCCTGAGTGACCACGTGGGCACAGCGGTCGTCATGGACGACATTTTAGTGTATGGGTCTACAGTGGAGGAGCATGATCAGCGTTTGAGTTGTGTGCTACAGGCTATCAAAGAGTCTGGGCTGAAGCTGAATAAAGAAAAATGTAATTTTAGGAAAACTGAATTATGCTACTTTGGGCATATCATCAACGGGGATGGCATCAAGCCAGACCCCGAGAAAATTTGTGCTATTGAACAGATGAAAAGCCCCTCTGATGTACATGAGCTGAGACAGATATTGGGCCTTGTAAATTACGTGGGCAAGTTTCTTCCTGATTTATCAACAGTTTTACACCCTATCACAGAGTTGCTTAAGAAAGACTTTGCCTGGGTCTCGGGACCTTCACAAGAAAAAGCTTTCCTGCATGCCAAGTCCCTGCTGGGGTCTGCCCCAGTGCTGGGGTTCTACGACCCTTCAAAAAAGACTGTGGTTAGTGCCGATGCAAGCAGTTATGGGTTGGGGGCGGCACTCCTGCAGCTGAACGGAAATAAACTACAGCCCATCGCCTACTGTTCCCGCACACTGACGGCTGCGGAGTCAAAATACGCTCAAATTGAGAAAGAGTGCCTGGCTGCAGTTTGGGCCTGTGAGTGCTTCCAGCGCTATCTAGTGGGTTTGGAGAAATTTAGTCTGGAAACTGACCACAAACCGCTAGTCCCTCTAATCAACTCTTATGGCATTGACAAAACACCCTTGAGATGCCAGAGACTTTTAATGAGACTGCTCAGGTTCAATGTTCAGGCAGTGCATGTGCCGGGGAAACAACTGGTTCTGGCGGATACACTATCCAGGCTCCCGCTGGCTGCTGCCGAGGAATCCTCCACAGAATCGGATGTGAAAGTGTATGTTGATTCAGTTCTGGCCTCTAAGTCCATTTCTTCAAGGAAACTGGAAGAGATAAAGAAAGAGACATATTTGGACACAGATCTGTAAGAAGTTATAAGGTACATAAAAGAAGGTTGGCCCGAGAGCTGGGCAGCCTGGATGTCTTTAATTGCTTACCAGCCAGAGAGGTCGCAGCTCACAGAGCTGGAGGGGTTGGTGCTGTTCCAAGACCGCATTGTAATTCCTGTCAGCATGAGGAAGGAGATGTTAAACAGGATTCACGATGGCCACTTAGGCATTACAAAGTGCAGAGAAAGGGCAGTTACAGCTGTGTGGTGGCCTGGGATCAGCTCCGACATTGCAAATCACGTGTCTAAATGTGCCTTTTGCCGGGAACGCCGGCCTACTCAGAGAAGGGAGCCCTTGATTTCTACTCCGCTGCCTGCGGGGCTGTGGCAGAAAATAGCTGCTGATTTGTGTGAACTGCACGGGAAAAAGTTTCTTGTTGTGATCGACTACTATTCCAGGTATTTGGAAATTGCACCCCTGAATGATATCACAAGTCAGGCCGTTATCATTCACCTGAAGAGCTGGTGAGTGATAATGGTATGCAATTCGCTTCTACAGAGTTCAGTGCTTTCAGCAGGGAATATGATTTTGTACATTCCACATAAAGTCCACATTATCCGCAGGCCAACGGAATGGCTGAAAGGGCAGTTCAAACAACAAAATTCATTCTAAAGCAATCTGAGCCGTACCTAGCCCTCTTGTCATACAGGGCGATGCCCATTCAAGCCACCGGGTTTAGCCCGGCACAGCTGATGCTAGGACACCAGATTCGCACCACTTTACCCTCAGTGGGTGTCTTCAAGCCGCCTGGCCCTGTTCCTCGGGACGAAGTCCTTAGGAGGGATGAAGAGGCCAAAAAGGGTTATCATTTCTTCTAAGACAGGAGACATTCTGTCAGGCCCTTACAGGAACTGAAAGCGGGCCAAAGTGTCAGAATTAAACTGGATGATGAGAAGAAATGGAAGACGCCTGCTACGGTAGTTGGCCGCTCTCCAGAACCAAGGTCTTATACAGTCCTTACTGAGGGAGGGACGGTTACACACCGTAACGGAAGACATCTTCAGCCTGTACCTGAGAGTCTGGAACTGGATGCCTCAGTACCACCGCCGGTGGGATCCCCTGTTCTAAGAGAGGTGCCTTCCCCTCAGCAAGATCACAGCGGGGATATGTCTTTGCCTCCAGCAGACTCTAATTCAACACCTTCTGTATCAGAGGACAGTTCATGCAAAGTTACATCAAGCGGAAGAGTGGTGAAACTTCCGGCCCGATATAGGGACTGACTTTAGCTAGAACAGTGACCGGAAGTATGGGCAGAATAATCCCATGGTCACTGTGGACTAGGGTAGTCTACCCCGATGTCCAAGTCAGGATGTAATTTATTTGTTTATGTTTTCTAACCTATTTGTTCATATAATGTTCTAAAAAAAAAAAAATGTTGTTGTATACTCTGTTCGTATACCTTGTTATTTGTTATATGCAAATGTATGCTTCGCCTTTGAAAAAGGGGAAGATGTGATGAGAGCAGGATGTGATGTCACTAGTTTGGGGTCGGGGCTTAGGTCCGGTGTCTGTGTCGCAGTTAGTTTAGTACAACCAACCTGACTAGATGTGTATTGCTATGCTCTGCAATAAAATAGAGTTGTACCATCATTGCTGTGTCCTGCATATGTCCTGCATCTCATGACACCAATAGTCCTTAAAAGGGTCTTTGTAGGGCATTGCACTAAAGCAATCAGCTCTTTTGTTTAAAAAAAACACTAACCCACTAACATTACAACCCCCCACCCCACCAAAATAAAAAAAAATCCTAAACTACCTATTGCCCAAAAAAAGACAATGGATGAACATTGCCCTTAAAGGGCATTCATCTCTTTTGATGCCCAAAAAAACACTATTCTAAAAAAAATAAATCCATCCCAAATATTAAAAAAATTACTCTAACCCCAAAGTTGGTACTCACTGATAATGATGGGTGGCACTCCATCTTATCCCAGCGGTGCGCCATCTTCACCCATCTTTATTGCGGGTCCATCTTCTTCCATTTTCATCCCAGCGGCAATATATAGGTATAGATATATATTGTAGCTAAAAACCATCATATATATGTAAAATATTTATTTATTTATGAATAAATAGAACAGATTCTTCTTTTTGAACAACATTGGAATTTTTTTTATTCACATTTTCATGCCAGGTTAATGTGTCATTCGTGAGAGTGGGATGTTAGTTTTTTTTTTTACTTTTTTTTTTTACGTTTTTTTTCTCCATTTATTTCTATGGGGGAATACATGAGTGTGCACGCAAAATTCAAACTTCTGCTGTTTGCACTCGTCGGGTTAGTGCCCAAGTGAAAATGATTTAATTGCAACTCATAATACGAGCACAATGCAGTTGATGCTCAAGCGGGAGCATTACTTAGCGCTCCACTTGTAATCTGGTCCACAGTTGGCCAAGTTATAACTTGCAGTATTTAAAATATTTGTTATCTCATTGATGAAATGAGTTTATTTATATTTTTAGTAAATTTTTAAGTCATGCCGGGTGCCACCACAATAAAGCTTTATACTGACTGTGACTAGGGATGGTGGAATGTGCTGGAAGTGTAATACGTTTGGTAGAACAAATAGTCCAGTGGACATTTGTTTTGGACAATATTACTAAGAATGAAAATCCATTAAAATTCAGTAATCGAATGTTCATAATGAAAACGAATATCCACATTCAAAATTTCGAATGTAACATTTGATTTAACAAATACTATTCAGAAGTTCAATAGTTCATGTTGTAGGGAATTATGTAAATTGACACATAAAATATACAAATATATACATTTTAATGTTTCTTTTTCGAATATTATATTGAAAGAGAACATTAGAAATACTAATAAAAATATATAGATTCAAATTTTTCAAATTCAAATATTGCATAATTTGAATGTTACATTTAAAGAGAGCATTAGAAATACTATTACAAATATATACATTAGAATTTTCGAATTTGAATATTGCATAATTCAAATTAGTAGAAAAATTTTAATCAATATATTACATTTAAAGAAAGCATTAAAAATACTATTACATAAAATTAATTTTAGAATGTTATGCAAACATTCGAATTTTGAAACAAATGTGTTAAAATTAATTTCATTTCTTGAATGTTGCAAAACATTTGCCCATCCCTAACTGTGAGCAGTACTGTAACCATAGCATATATGATGACCATTAGTTTATTTGGAACTTAGTTCACGTTGCCATAACTTGCCTAATATACTGAAGCTTACGGGAGCATTCTATCAGTCACAGTTAAATAAATATGGGTCTACCACTAGATTTTTTTTTAGGTGCTCAACTGTATGTTAAATAGTGTCTTATGAAAGAGCTTATATAATTCATAGATAACATCATGGTTTCTAAAAAAGAAACAAAAAAAGTTAGTTTATTAAAAAAAAAATACAATGGGGCCTATTTATTATGTGTCTGTCCGACATGATCCAATCAGCGGATACGCTCTCCGCATTCAGCATTGCACCAGCAGATTCGTGGCCAATGGGCCGCCAGCAGGGGGTGTCAATCAACCTGATTGTATTGAATCGGGTTGAATTGCGTCGATGTCTGTCCACCTCTTTAGAGCAGACGGACAGGTTATGGAGCGGCGGTCTTTAGAAACACGGGCCCTCAAGCTCAAAACGGAGCTTGATAAATGGGCCACAATAAGTTCATGGAGCGCAAATTTGACCTATTATCAAGAAGCAATTAAAGGGCATTTTTAGGAAAATGTGACATACATACAAAGCATTATTAAAGCTAGCTGTAATTACATAATAAAAAAAATGGATAAAAAAAACTAGCTGAATGCAATGGGTGAGCCAATAACATGAGGCACATATGTGCAACCACCAATCAACAGTTCCTTAGCATATCTAGGTTTCCTTTTAAGCACAAGATGCCAAGAGAACAAAACAAATTAAATAATTGAAGTAAATTGGAAGGTTTTTTCAAATCACATGCTCTATCTGAATCATGAAAGCAAAAGTTTGGATTTTAGTATTTGCAATTGTTTTAGAAAGCTTAAAGCTAAATTACTTGATTCAAAACAAAATCACACCATTATACTACTAAAAACATCATTTCTACCAATAAAACATTATGCTACAGGTGACCAAGCTCTTGGAAGGTGTAGTCCTTATTTTATTGTGTCTGCTTCCCTACTGTTGTTTGTTTATCTTTTTGTTCACCGCCTTGTTCCTCTGGCTTTGAGCCCTACTAATTCTGACCATGGCTCCATTCCATATCCTGACTTGGATCTTTCTGTGATTTTTTATATGAACATCCTACCACTTATATCATCCCATGTGCCTACATTCTCTGTTAGGATCTAGGTTTCATTATATAAGACCCATGTTTGAAAAGGATTGAGATCATACTTATATTTTTGCATTTGCATTATGACATTTTATTAGGCTTAAGGCTAAGGCTTAGCTTCAAAACCAGTTTAAATTCAATATCAATGCATCTTGGTTTGTTATAATTCAGATTGTGTAAGTAATTAGTCAAGCTAAAAAACAAAGAAAAAGTTGATGCAATGTACTGAAGATTAATATGGAATGTTACTGGGCGCTCTCAGCCATGTAACCAGGACTATAAGTGGTATCCACATCACAACGAGACAGAATCAGAGCCTATATATGGTGAGCCATATAAATATCAGCTACCACAGATACAGACTATGCATTTAAGAAAGTCTGCAAGAGTAAGCAGATGAAACGCGTCAGACTATTTTGTACTAAGTGGTACCCGTAGAGGCCCAAAGTGATGTCAGCTAAAGGACGAGTGACACGTCTTTTCCGAATACCTTTACCCTGTATTGGAGAACTACACAGAAGTAAGAAACCGACATATGGAAAGGAGACTTAAGGGGCTGAAAACAAAACGGAAGCTGTCGACCACCCGCGCATGGACTTTTTTATGATGTGCATATTTTATAAGTGCTTCTAGTAAGAGCATTTTATCTTTTTTATGCAAAGTGTGATTAAATACTTTTACTTTGAATCGCATTTGCGTTGTGCGTTTATACCTCATATATGTTCATACATTTGAAGATTGCCAAGTTGCCTTTTGACTGTACAGCAGCATTGCTGATTCACCTACGGAATTCTCTATTAAATAAAATATAATATACCTAGATTTTAATTTAATGTCTTTCAAAATAATCTAGAGCCTTAGCTAAAGATTGAAAAATAAAACACAATGGCTTGTTAAAAACATATACATGCTTTGAATGTTCCTTTTCTGACAATTATAGGATTTTTTGCTTAAATATTTCAATTTGATATTTATGATTGGCAGCATTGTTCATGAATAAATTGTTATTTTCACCGCTGAACATTAAAAGGGTGAGTTTGTGGTGGTAGCTAAATTATTCAAATTCTATTTTAATCTAAGATACAAGCAAAAACAGAGAGAATGCTGTAGGCACAAAGCATTCTCTATGCAGCCCAGATTAAACTATATGATTTTATGCTTTCATTAAAAAGACATAACAATCTGTGGGACTGAGGATGAACAGATCCTGATTTGAGTGCTTGAGAAAATAAAGATCTACATAAATTCTTGTTGTAAAATTTGAAATTGTTCTTTCAGTATTCTCCTGAAAAAGTATAATTTTTACAAATGGTGGCTATAAATTTAATATGTGAAAATATGCATAAAGGGCCATTTAATATAAAAAAAAAGAAATACAAGAAGGATAAAATACGAAGTTTTAAACCGTTTTCGAGGCTGGATCAAAACAGCACTAGGCTTTAAAAAAAAAAAAATTAGTTTAATGATACTTGTGTGAAAAAGAAATGTTTGAATAACCACATCCAATTCCTTTAACATAGGAGATCGTGGCAGTCCAAAGTAAATGAAAGAAATAAAATAGTTTTTTTTTTCTTCTGCTCTTTATTGACTATACTCCCACACAGTTGGCTTATATAAAGAGATAGTAAAGTCCTATATTTTTTATCATAGACATAATGGAGAAGGCTTTAAACATGAGATAGTTTTGCATGTAAAGTTTGTAATAACAGGGTTAATATTTGGACCTTTTATTCTGTATCGCAGACATGTCTCTGCAGTATACATTAGTAAGACAGGTGTGCACAGTATAACTAATTTTAAATGCATTATATTGATATAGATACAGATGTGCTCACATATGGGGTTTGTTTTGATGTGGGTAGGTGAGCTTATGTGCTTTTGCCAAAATATGCCACTAAAAATGCCCTTTTTAATATAAATAATATTTATCCAATATAACTTAACATCAACCCACTTGCATAGGGTTACCATATTGCTGGCTTAAAGGGACAGTCAAGTCCAAAAAAACTTTCATGATTCAGATAGGGCATGTAATTTTAAACAACTTTCCAATTTACTTTTATTACCAATTTTGCTTTGTTCTTTTGGTATTCTTAGTTAAAAGCTAAAACTAGGAGGTCCATATGCTAATTTCTTAGACCTTGAAGGCCGCCTCTAATCTAAATGCATTTTGATTTTCACCACTAGAGGGCATTAGTTCATGTGTTTCATATAGATAACATTGAGCTCATGCACGTAAATTTACCATGGAGACAGCTCTGATAGGCTAAACTGCAAATCTGTCAAAAGAACTGAAATAAGGGGCAGTCTGCTGAGGCTTCGATACAAGGTAATTGCAGCGGTAAAACGTGTATAATTATAACTGTGTTGGTTATGCAAAACTGGGGAATTGGTAATTAAGGGATTATCTATCTTTTTAAACAACAAAAATTCTGTTGTTGACTGTCCCTTTAAGGGGGATGTTTAAAGAAATGTTCAATTGAAAGGAATGTGACATATGTATTATTCATTTGTCTCCCCTGTGGCAATATGGGAACCCTACACAATGCACATGCACACAGCACAACTGATATAAAATATTAAAAAGGACTTAGCTATGGGCTTGCCTTGATTTGGGCATGTCAGCTTAAATAATTTGGTTAAAATATGGTTCAATGCAAGACAATGCAAGAAAATCTTGTTTGTCAAATTATAATCCACCATGTTGTCAACTGTTCTAGAATTATTCCTTTGCCATGACCTTGCAGAATCAAAAACAATATGGTGGATTGCAATTTGACAAACAAAATGTTCTTACATTTTCTTGTACAGTGATTGGTGAGAGTGTTTTTTTTATTTGTTTCATTCTATGACAAAAAAAGTTTATCATTAAGAAGGCAGATTGCTACCAAAACATGTTAAGCCTATTTTAACTGAGGAATACATTGAATTAAGCTAATCATACTATCCCTTCCCCTACAAGTATTTCCCAATGTCAGATATAACCCCATTGCTTGCAGCACTACTTTACTACTGTGTTTGTTTTTCCCCCTACATGTTGCAACAACATCATTTTTATTTTTATTTTTTAGGAACCAAACATCCATGTAAGTACAGATTTGCATTTATGTGCTGGCAGTAACGGATCTAATGAACAGAGGGCCCTGGAGCAAGATATTTTTCTCATAACTTTCTTGAACTTGGTATTTGTCCCTTTTGATGAACATAACATTAGGACAAAAGGAAAGTAAACATTTCTTGAGGACAGAGAGCAGTGACATGAATTGTTGATGAACATATGAACGTATATTGTGTTATACTAAGGCCATTGTGTGTGTGTAGGTGGTGGTGGGGGGGGGGAGTAAAAATGTTTTAACTAAAAACCAGTAAACAGTTATTGCATCACCCAGTTGCTAACTCTTTCCTCAGGAAAATCTAACATGTCAGGAATTATTTACCTTTGAAAATGTATACTAGTCAATTTAACTGAATGACCAGTCAATCTGATTTGTTAATATATGGCTTATGTTAAGACGAGTGTGTCATGAAACAGCATATGAGATCAGAGATCTGGGGAAGTTGAAACTAGTAAATGTTTTCAGAGACCAGTTGAGCACAAAGGTAGACAAGATGTGGATTTGAGTTCCGAAAAAATGTTAAATTAAAGTTATCTGCCCAATTATTTAAATAATAAGCCAGTGACATAAGGTAGGGAACGTTTTTTCAAGAGATGAAAGTAATTTAACATGGAAATGGAGACCAGAAGTAAGCTACTTATTACAAGACCAACAAAGCTTTCTCATTTTCCAATGAAGGCCGACATCCTCAAAACACCTGCAGGTTTTAGGGAAGTCTGGAAGAAGTCAAGAGACTATTGAACATTCTATCCTATATGAAAGCCCCATAAACCCCCACACTCTAAGGTGACTAAAATATATTTGTCAGGTAGATCTGTACAGTTTTCTAAGTCTTCCATTCCCACGGTGTTATTCAAGGTGGTTTAGTAGTAATTTGCACCATAGTGTTTACCAAAGAAAAATGAGACATGGATGTTTTAACTCAATGGTACAGTTACAGCTACCATTGGAGCACTAGAAGAAACTAATCAATCGACTCAGGTTAATAAAATGATCTTGCGACCTTTGGCGGCTCTACAAGAATACAGTATGTTTAGAGATAGACTAATTATAGTTTGTACCCTCACTTCTTAGGAAACCTTGAGGACAGAGAGCAGTGACATGAATTGTTGATGAACATATGAACGTATATTGTGTTATACTAAGGCCATTGTGTGTGTGTAGGTGGTGGTGGGGGGGGGGGAGTAAAAATGTTTTAACTAAAAACCAGTAAACAGTTATTGCATCACCCAGTTCCTAACTCTTTCCTCAGGAAAATCTAACATGTCAGGAATTATTTACCTTTGAAAATGTATACTAGTCAATTTAACTGAATGACCAGTCAATCTGATTTGTTAATATATGGCTTATGTTAAGACGAGTGTGTCATGAAACAGCATATGAGATCAGAGATCTGGGGAAGTTGAAACTAGTAAATGTTTTCAGAGACCAGTTGAGCACAAAGGTAGACAAGATGTGGATTTGAGTTCCGAAAAAATGTTAAATTAAAGTTATCTGCCCAATTATTTAAATAATAAGCCAGTGACATAAGGTAGGGAATGTTTTTTCAAGAGATGGAAGTAATTTAACATGGAAATGGAGACCAGAAGTAAGCTACTTATTACAAGACCAACAAAGCTTTCTCATTTTCCAATGAAGGCCGACATCCTCAAAACACCTGCAGGTTTTAGGGAAGTCTGGAAGAAGTCAAGAGAATATTGAACATTCTATCCTATATGAAAGCCCCATAAACCCCCACACTCTAAGGTGACTAAAATATATTTGTCAGGTAGATCTGTACAGTTTTCTAAGTCTTCCATTCCCACGGTGTTATTCAAGGTGGTTTAGTAGTAATTTGCACCATAGTGTTTACCAAAGAAAAATGAGACATGGATGTTTTAACTCAATGGTACAGTTACAGCTACCATTGGAGCATTAGAAGAAACTAATCAATCGACTCAGGTTAATAAAATGATCTTGCGACCTTTGGCGGCTCTACAAGAATACAGTATGTTTAGAGATAGACTAATTATAGTTTGTACCCTCACTTCTTAGGAAACATTAATTGATTGTGGATGTGAAAGCACAAAGTACAGTATGCCATTAAACGTATATACAGGATAAGATATTTATTTCATAAAAAATGAATGAAAAAAAAATCATTTTCCAGACACAACTTTAGCAAATCAGATAAACATATTATCCTATACTATAAAAGGCCAAGTGTGTTTGTCCGAAGCTGTCATGCGCAGTAGAGACAGCACAGGACAAACACACCTGGCCTTACAGTCCCTAAGTCTCTGCAGTGCGACTCAAGCAGAAGTGGGTGTGGCCTAGCGGGGGGCGTTACCGTGCATGGAGGGGGCGGGGCCAAGTGTGAAGGTCCGTGAGGGGGCGCGGCCGAGCGTGAAAGGGGCGGGGCCAGGCGGGCCGTGAAAGGCCGTGCAGACTGAGACTCTAAGAGCTCAAAACAGCTCAAAAGAGGGGAGAGAGGGGGTAGGGAAAAGATAAGAAAGGTGAGAGAGAGATCAAGAGGGGAGAGAGAGATCAAGAGGCGAGATAAAGAGAGCCCAAGAGAGGGAGCAAAAGAGAGGGAGAGAGACAGCAAAAGAGAGGGGGAGGGAGAGCAAAAGAAAGGGGAGAGAGAGATCAAAAGAGAGGGGGGAAGAGAGAGAGAGAGAGAGAGAGGGGGGGGGAGGGGGAGAGAGGGGGGAGAGAGAGAGGGGGAGAGAGGGGGGAGAGAGAGAGAGGGGAGAGAGAGGGGGAGAGGGAGAAAGGGGGGAGGGAGAGAAAGAGTGGGGGAGAGAGACGGGGGGGGGAGAGAGGGGAGAGAGAGGGGAGGGAGGGAGAGAGAGGGGAGGGAGAGAGAGAGAGGAGGGGAGAGAGAGGGTAGGGGGAGAGAGAGGGGAGGGGGAGGGAGAGAGAGAGAGAGAGAGGAGAGAGGGGGGAGAGAGAGGAGAGGGGGAGGGAGAGGGGAGAGAGAGAGGAGAGGGGGGGAGAGAGAGGGGGGGAGAGAGAGAGGGGGGAGAGAAAGAGAGGGGGAAGAGAGAAAGAGAGGGGAGAGGGGGGAGAGAGAGAAGGGAGAGGGAGAGAGAGATATAGAGGGGAGAGAGAGAGATAGAGGGGAGAGAGAGAGGGGAGAGAGCGAGATAGAGGGGAGAGAGAGAGGGGAGAGAGAGAAGGGGGGGAGAGAGGGGGGAGAGAGAGGGGGAGAGAGAGAGAGGGGAGGGAGAAGGGAGGGAGAGAGAGAGGGGAGGGAGAGAGAGAGGGGAGGGGGGAGAGAGGGGAGGGGGAGAGAGAGGGCAGGGGGAGGGAGAGAGAGAGGAGAGAGAGAGGGGAGAGAGAGAGAGGAGAGAGAGGGGGAAGAGAGAGAGAGGGGGAGAGAGAGAGGGGAGAGGGGGAGAGAGAGAGGGGAGAGGGGGGAGAGAGAGGGGGAGAGAGAGGGGAGAGAGAGAGGGGAGATGGAGAGAGAGAGATAGAGGGGAGAGAGAGAGAGAGAGAGAGAGAGGGGAAAGAGAGAGAGAGGGGAGAGGGGAGAGAGAGAGGGGAGAGAGAGAGATAGAGGGGAGAGAGAGAGAGGAGAGAGAGAGATGGGGAAAGAGAGAGGGGAGAAAGAGAGGGGGGAGAGAGAGGGGAGAGAGAGAGGGGGGAGAGAGAGGGGGAGAGAGAGGGGAGAGAGAGCACAAAAGAGAGGGGTGAGAGAGCGTAAAAGAGAGGGTGAGAGAGAGTGCAAAAGAGAGGGGGAGAGAGAGTGTAAAAGAGAGGGGTGAGAGAGAGCTCAAAAGAGAGGGCGAGAGAGCGCGCAAAAGAGAGGAGGAGAGAGAGAGCGCAAAAGAGGGGGGAGATAGAGCGCGCAAAAGAGAGGGGGAGAGAGAGAGCGCAAAAGAGGGGGGAGATAGAGAGCGCAAAAGAGGGGGGGGGAGAGCACAAAAGAGGGGGAGAGAGAGCGCAAAAGAGGGGGGGAGAGTGCAAAAGAGGGGGGAGAGAGAGCACAAAAGAGGGGGCAGAGAGAGCACAAAAGAGGGGGGAGAGAGAGCGCAAAAGAGAGGGGGGAGAGAGAGAGCTCAAAAGAGAGGGGGAGAGAGAGAGCTCAAAAGAGAGGGGAAGAGAGAGAGCTCAAAAGAGAGGGGGAGAGAGAGAGCTCAAAAGAAAGGGGGAAAGAAAGCGCAAAAGAGAGGGGGAGAGAGAGAGTGCAAAAGAGGGGGGAGAGAGAGAGAGAGCGCAAAAGGGGGGAGAGAGAGCGCAAAAGAGAGGGGGGAAAGAGAGAGCTCAAAAGAGATGGGGAGAGAAAGCGCAAAAGAGAGGGGGGAGAGAGAGAGAGCAAAAGAGAGGGGGAGGGAGAGAGCACAAGGGGTGGGACCGCTGTACCCTGCAAAAAATGGCCCGTGTGAACGGGCTTTAGGACTAGTCACCATATAATGGACTTAAAGGGATAGCAAACCCCAAAATGTTCTTTTATGATTCAGTTAGAACATACAATTTTAAACAACTTTCCAATTTAATTATATCATTTTTTTTTCATTCTCTTGTTATCCATTGCTGAAGGGACAGCATTGCACTACTGACTACTATTTAGCCAAACACAAGAGACAAATGTGTGCAAGCACCAATTAGCAGCAGCTCCCACTAGTGCATGATATGTGCATATTCAACAAGGGATACTAATAGAACAAAGCACATTTGTAAATAGAAGTGAATTTTAAAATGACATGCTCTTTCTGAATCATGCAAGTTTATTTTTGACTTTCCTATCCCTTTAATTCCCACTGTGACTCAGGTCAGTCTTAATCATAACAAGGCACATGACTTCTGTGGATCCTGTAGTGATTTAAACTTGAATTGCGGTCCATATATCACCAAGGACTGTTCATCAAGCTATTTGAGAGCACAGAAAGGAAAGCAAACAGTTCTCATACCTTGCTTCATGTATGCAAGCAAATGTTTTCTTGGCTTGTAAATCTTCAAATGAAATATAGAAACCAGAATCAACTGTCTTGTGGGTTTTCTTATGGATAAAAAAAACAATGAGGATTTTCTCAGATACCCCTGAATTAGGCCAGGAGCAGTTTTTCTGCATTTCAGTATGATAATGTGAATTAGAGGTCTATTGCACATTCTTTCAGGGCTTTTATTGATACAAAATAAAGATATGTTTAAAAAAAATAAAAAATTCTGTAAAAACGTTTCAATTTTGTATTTGAGACTTTATTTACAACTGAAATGTCTGATAAACCATTATCACCCATTTTACACAAAGAAATATGGAAACTACCATATAGTATTCTAAGGCTTTTCTTAAAATAAAAATATATCATTTACAGATTACATCTAGGGAAGCCTTCTCTTATTTGCAGATATTCTTGCTGATAGAGTCCAGAGCATCAAAGCCACCTGATAACGGAATTGATTCGGCATTGATGTGCTTGTAAATAGTCTCAAAATCTCAGGAGCTAGTTCATCAGGTAGCAAAGAGATTATAAAAACAAAAAAGTGTGCCAAGGTTAAGACTATTATGTAATATAAGCCAATGAGCCATACATTCAGCAATAAGAAGATCTGCGTGCAACAGAACTATGCAGCAAACAGTAAAGATCTGTCACAGTGTGATAGTGTGCTTCTAATTTGCAGACACCTGTAGAAGGTAGAAAAGTCTATTATTTATTTTTTTGAGGAGGGGGGGCAGAAAAACACTAAAATACCTAATTAAACTAAAAATCATTTTGTGCCTAGGGATGCTGGCTGTATCAATTCAGCCATAAAAAAAATGTTTGTGTTATATAAAAGCCTGCACACAAATTCTAATTTTAAATGACACAAGGACAAAATTTAGCCACATTTTACAAACAAGAGCAAAACAGTTAATTGAGCACTATCACTATTACCATGTTTTGGCCTAAAACGCATCTGCCCACATCAAGGCAACTCCAATAAGTGAGTCCTACTCAAAAGTACTTCAATATGGCATGAATTTAAACTTTTAGTTTGTCTTGTATTAGTAGTTCAAATTAAAACTTAGATGTAAAAAGGGAATTTCTTTCAATTGAAGCAGCATATGGGTATCATGTCCCTTTAACCCTAAGAGTAAGGTTAGATGGTTTTGAGACCCCTATCGAGAAAGTCTTCTGAAAGAGTTTATTCTCTTTATAAATGTGGGGCTCACACTTAATTCTAAGATTCAGGTGATCATTGTGATAATGGTGGCTACCTGCCTCAAGTAAATATCCATGCAGTGTTCTATGAGATGGGGGGCTCTTTTAGAAGAGGGGAGCACCCTCTTTCCAATGTGTGTTCTCACACCCTTGCCATTACTAGGTGATTTCCATAAAAATTGCAATTAGCTCCCTAATACATTTACTGTATGGGGGCAGTAACTCCAAAGGAGTCATGAACACAGCATACAACACACATAATATCACTTACATGAAAGAGGGGATTACCTATTTTCAAATGATGGGTCTCGCGCACCTGCATGGAGTAGAGGTGCTGGTGGTATGCTCAGGTGGCTTTCATATGATTAGCGTGGCAACAGTGGTCACATAGCAGAACCACAGACTTATCAGGGGATGGGCTATCCCCCATGCTATTATCCACAATATACAGTATATACAAACCTACTTGAGTGGTCTTGTGACTGCCCAGATGCTAGACTGCGTGAGCTAAACCCTTCTCAGTCTAATAACTTGTCATATATCATTTCCCTTTAAATCACAGATTAACCAGTTATTTTTCAATAAACCTTTATTTTACATTTAATATATATATATACATATAAGGGAAATACTTTATTTTAATATATTGGTATGCTTTTTATTATACATATTTTAAAACATTAATGCTTTATGTCATGTCATTTTCAAACATTAACGCTTTATGTCATGTATCTTAAAGGGACAGCCTAGGCCAAAATAAACTTTCACGACTCAGATAGAGCATGTAATTTTAAACAATTTTCCATTTTACTTTTAGGTGATTTATGGAATATGTTACACTGGACCAATGTAGATGGTAAACTGACAATACTTGAGTAAGGTTAAATCCACGATTGGTGGCAATAAACACAGCTTAATAGCTAAACAGCCTTGGTAACTATGGTTACCATTGTACACTTCCTATAGGAGTAACCCAGATCTCCCGGCACACTAAACATAATAGACTATGATGAGTTGTTATGGATTATAGTGTTTGTTTACATATTTGGGCTATGGATTGAAGACAGAGCTCCTAAGTAGTTCAAAAGGCTTTTTCTTTTTCTTTTCTTGCGAGTAGTAACAGATGGCGAGACCGGAAGTTATGGGTTGTAGCCATGACTACCAATGCTCGTTCCTAGTAAACAACACTGTAGTCATCTTGCATTTATACACACTAAATCACAAGCAATCACAATGAGTTAGAGTACACATAATTGATATAAGCATAAGTGAGGGTTCACTTTTATGTCACTAAGTTGTCTTTTCTTACACTAAAATTGAGCCAGATTATTACGGCGTAACCGGAAGTGACGTAATTGAACTTCCAGTTATAAGAAACAGAGGAACACAAGTATGCGTTCCAGCAATTTACTTTGGTGCCACTTTTTCACGATACAGGTTGGTGTGTGTTTGAATTTACTTGATTTGTTTGATTATATATGGAGCCCCGTAGGAATGCCTATGAGAGGAGAGGCCAATGACCTCACTCTAGGCATAGGGGCGTGGTTCCGTGAGCCGTTGCTCACTCGGTTTGCTGAGCAGGAGAGAAGACCTGTGAAGAGAAGCGCCCTGTCTTTACTTACCATGGCGAATCTTCAAACGATTATCGATAAAGTCCAGGAACTGCTGTCGTCCAAAGGTGCGGTGTGGATCCGGAAGAAGCTGGCTGTGGAGGAAGACGGCGGAACCGGAGGTGCGGTCATGGCGGGTGGTGAGGTGTCCAGGCCGGTTCGTAGATCCCGCCTGCCAAAGAGGCTGAGTCCATCCACGGTGAAGAGGCCGGAGTCCTGGAGTCGGAAGAGGAAGCTGGTGAAGTCTTCAGTGGTAGCAGGAGGATCCGGTCATCGCATGGTGGCGGAGAAGAAAGGTGGAGCTGTTGGATGTAGGACCGGGACCAGAATCTTCAGCAGGCCGGACGAGTCGCGGTTTCTTCAAGGAGAGACTGATGCAGGTAATCCTTCTTCTTTTTAAGGTGCCGGAGTCTTGATTGAAGAAGCGGTGGCGTTGGATGAAGCAGCAATGGCGGCCGGAGAAGAAGATTCGGAGGAGGAGCGTCACGTAAGTTTTTTTATGGCAATTCCGCACATTACGGCCTTCTCAGGCCTAGGGGGCTCAAGTTCTTAGGAGCAGTGTACGGTGAATAAAGGGGTTAATATTCCATATGGCAATGTGGCGGTTGGGCGGGAAATTGTCTCTGGAGGCCAGGAAACGAATACGGCCTGGGGACCTGGGCCTTCATATTCTGGAGCCAATACGGCTCTGCAATGCCATAATATTTTGGATTTAATGGATGCGCCTAGTCAGGACAGGCCTGTTACGGCTAATAAGCCTGGGCATATTAAAAGAAATTTTAAAAATTTTACTCAGGATTTTATTATAACGGCTAATAAGCCTGGCAATAGCTTAGAGTCGGAGTCAGAGGTAGGCTCTAAAGCAGCTGCATTTGGTTCAGGGAAGAAAGCAGTGTCAAAAAGGAAGCACTGCAATACAGATTTAGGACCTGAAAACGCTGAGGTGGATGTTAGGCAGGGTAATCCAGAAGGGTGGGAGAGTTTTAGGGAGAGTACTAGTAGTAGGGATGATTATTTGAGGGGTAATAAAGGTACTGTTAGAAAAGGTGACAAGGATTATAGGGAGGCTGCCTCTAGGCAGGTTAATGTTTATTTTTCCTCAGACTCTGTGTATTCTAGGTACATGTCAGCAGGCCGGAGCAGTGACACTCTTCCTTCAAGGATGCAGGAAGATGCAGATTCGCTGTGGATTGATGAACATTACAGCGATTTCGGTGAGGATGAGGAGCAACCATCTACATCTGGACCAGTATCTACGGAACAGGTAAGGGGTTTGGAGGTTTTATCTCAACTAATTAGGGCCTTAGTTCCAGAGAGTGGTAGTTCTAGGGGTACTGTGGTAGGAGGTAGGTTAGGGATTGAAGCTGCAGACAGGAAAGGTATGGGGAATGTTTATTGTAGGAGGGGATCTGGGGAAGAATGTGTTAGTCATAATGTTAGGGAGGTAGCTAACAGGGATTACGCATCCTCTCAGCCTCAGGTAGTGCAAATTGAAAGAAAGAGACAAGAAGACAGCTCCAGGATTCCAGTGTCACGGCGGCAGGTGAGATCCCGTTCGCCTGTTAACTACAGGAGAAGTCAGGACGCAGGTGAATCTTCCGTATGTGGTTCACTGGATAGGCAGGCGAGGGAGCGAGAAGGTCTAGAACTCCTGTGAAAAGGAGATATAAAGAAAGAGAAAGCCAAAGGCAAGGCAGCGAGGCAGCACGTCAGGAAGCAAGGAATGAGACGGTCACTGCAAGGGAGACACCTGTAGCGGCCACTAACTCAGGTGATAGTACAGGTGCTGTTGCTGTTACTGATGTGAGTGTCTCTGATGCAAGGTGTGAGTTAAATGTTGATGTTAAAAGGTTTGAAAGATCTAGTATCTCAGTTGGAAAGTGGCGGGCAGTCTAGTGTTGTTGCCCCCTCTGGCCCCGTTAGGGTGGGGGTTGCTCAGAATGTCCCGGCTGGGGGTGGTCCCCCGGAGCAGGAAAATTCTGTGATTTCAGGTAGTGTGAGCATGGTTGGACAATCAAAAGTTTCTGATCAGGCCTTTAGGCGCCCATGTTTGTGTTCGGTTGGTCCTCTGGGCATTCATTTAGCTAAAGAGGTAAAGGAAAAGATTTGGAAGAGGGAGTTTGTTGAAATATTTTCACTGCTTCCGGTTGACCAGGAATTTGATGTTAAAGATGATTCCAGAAGCGAGTCAGCTAAAAAAGAGGAGGATGAACGTAAAAGGAAATTTAGGAAATTGCCAAAAACATTGTCCAATTGGTCAAAGGCCTTTTGTATCCTGGCTAGTGTTATTGGTGAGAAGAACCCGGAGCTTTGTTCTTCTTTATATTGTTATCTTGATGAGATTGCTAGTGCTTGCCGTACCTATGGAGGGCTTGCATGGTGGAGATATGACGAGCAGTTCCGTCAGCATCTAGCGGTTCGGCACGAAATGAGATGGGACGATAGGGATATGGGGATTTGGTTGGAGCTCATGACTCCACTAAGGTCTGCTCAGCCCTTTCATGGTCCGGGGGAGGAGGCAATACCCCCTCTATGGCATCATCAGCAGTGGCATTTAGGAAAGGGCTTTGTTTCCAATGTAATGAAGGAGCCTGTAAATTTGGGACAGCTTGTAAATACAAGCAAGAATGTTCCTTTTGTGGAGGAATCCATTCGAGTGCCAAATGTTTCAAAAAAGGTAGATCTGTTACAAAAGGGGACATGGTTGTTCAAAGCCAGGACACTAGTGAAAGTAGAAAAGATGGCGCCGTGGTTAAAATTGTACGGTAGAAAAAAGGTTAAGCAGCTTGATTCGGATATTTTGTTGAAAGGTTTTTCTGACGGTTTTTATATCCCCTTTTCGGAGGGGATTGAATCTGTTTTTTCTGGGAACTTGAAGTCTGCATTGGATTTTCCTGAAGTGGTGGTTAAGAAAATTCAGAAAGAAATCTCTTTCTGGGTAGAATGGTTGGTCCATTTTCTGTCCCTCCTTTTAAAAATTTAAGAGTTTCTCCTCTTGGTGTTGTTCCCAAGAAGGTGCCAAATCAATTTAGATTGATTCATCATTTGTCTTTCCCGAAAGGTTTTTCGGTTAATGATGGTATTGATCCGGAGTTATCTGCAGTCAGATACGCGTCTTTTGATAAGGCATTAGATTTGGTGCGGGAAGCAGGTCCTAACGCCCTGTTGGCGAAAGTGGATATTGAATCTGCATTTAGGCTTTTACCTGTTCACCCTTCTTGTCATCACTTATTAGGTTGTTTTGTGGATGGTTTTTATTTTGTGGACTTATGTTTACCTATGTGCTGCTCTATTTCCTGTTCTTATTTTGAGAAATTTAGTTGTTTCATAGAATGGGTGGTTAAACAGATTTCTGGTTTGTCATCTGTCATTCATTATTTGGACGATTTTCTTTTTGTGGGTCCTTCAGGGCTTAAGTCATGTCAAATTCTGATGGATTCCTTTATGCTAGTAGCTAGGGATTTTGGGATCCCTGTTGCGTGTGAAAAAACCGAAGGCCCTTCTTCTGTAATTAGTTTTCTGGGCATCTGTATTGATGCAGTTTCCATGGAATGTAGACTTCCTTTCAAAAAAATCCATGATTTAGTATCTTCAATAGATGCGGCCCTGTCAAGGAAAAAACTTTCCTTAAGAAAAATTCAATCTTTGGTTGGTAAGCTGAATTTTGCACGTAAAATCATTCCGGTTGGAAGAATTTTCTGCAGAAGGTTATCTTTATCTACGGTGGGAGTTAAAATTCCCCACTTTAGGATTCGTTTGTCAGCACAAGTAAAGGAAGATTTGAGAGTTTGGAAAGCTTTCTTAAAGGATTTTAATGGTAAATCTTTGATTCAAGCCCCGGAGATTTTAAGTAGTGAGCTGCATTTATTCACTGATGCTTCGGGTGCACATGGTTTTGGAGCCTTATTTGGGAGAAAATTGTGCGCTGGTGCTCTGCCGGTGGCTTGGGCGGTGTCTGGTTTAACAAAGAATCTGGTATTCCTGGAATTATTTCCGCTGGTGGTATCTTTAAAGATTTGGGGTTCTGAATTTGCGAACAGAAAAGTTGTTTTTCACTCAGATAATATGGGGGTTGTCTTTGCTATCAACCGCCTATCATCCAGCTCTAAGCCAGTGATTGGGTTGCTCAGGATGTTTGTCTTTGAATGTATGAAACACAATGTTTATTTCAGAGCTATTCATGTTCCTGGAAAAGAGAATGTGGGGGCTAACGCTCTTTCTCGGTTTCAGTGGCGGAGATTCCGGGAAGCAGTGCCGGATGCAGAAAGGACTGGTTTTCCTTGCCCGGAAGAAATGTGATATTTGAACTTCCTAGACTGTTGAGATCGGTGAGGGGAGCCTTAGCTCCTAGTACTTGGAAAGCTTATTTATCAGTATGGGCACAGTGGTTAAATAAAATAGCTGACTTTGAATGTGATAGGAGGAGTTTTTGTTATTAGATTGGATAGAGGAATGGAGAGAGAGGAATATGTCTAAGTCAATGGTGCAGAGGAATATGGCGGCATTATCCTTCTTGTTTAACCTACTAGGTTGGGTTGATCTGTCAGAGAAATTTTGTGTGCGTATGGCTGTGAGAAGCCTAATTAGGGGTAGGTTTTCCGTAGACAATAGGAGACCCTTGTTTTTTTTCGGTGTTAGAAAGGCTTGTTAATGTTCTTCCTGTAATTTGTTTTTCCCAGTTTGAAGTCCTTTTATTTAGGGTTGCCTTTTTAATTGCCTTTTTGGGTGCTTTTTGGATTTCAGAGCTAGTTTCTTCAAATCGTTGGAGTTGTGGGGGTTTATATTATAGAGATGTGGTGTTGAATCCTCACGAGGTTCTTTTATGGTTGAGAAAATCTAAAACTGACCAATCAGGAAAAGGTTGTTGGATTTGTTTGAGAGAAATTGGGGGTCTGTGCTGCCCAGTTACGGCAGTTAGGGAATTTCTTTTCGCCAGAAGCGGTATTGAGGGTATTCCGTTATTGGTGCATGAAGATGGTACTTCTTTATCCCGCTATCAATTTGAGGCTGTGATGAAAATACCTTTAGAGGTGATTGGTCTGGATAGTAAGGATTTTGGTTGCCATTCTTTTAGAATTGGGGCAGCGACTGAAGCGAGTATTTCTGGGTTGAATGTTGGTACGGTTAAAAAGATTGGGAGATGGAGATCTGATTGCTTTACATTATATGTGAGGCCAGATCTAATTAATAAGTTATAAAGTTATAGTTAGTTTTTGTTTTTTGGTAGGTCCCCTTCACTGTTGGATCGTGGGACACTCATATATATATTGGGCAAGGAAAGAGTCAGCAGTCAGAGAATCAGGGATGCAACTTAGCTGTTCTTCTGAAGAAATCTTGATTAAATGGTTTGGTATTAGGGGAATGAAGTGGGATCAGCTATTAGGTAAAGTTATTAGTTGGGCTAGGCTTTTTCACCCACCTTACATCTTAACCATTCATGCAGGAGGTAATGATCTCAGGTTTATGGCTCAAAAGTGCCTTATAGACATGATTAAAAGGGATATTTCTAGGTTAAAGGAGTTATTTCCTAATATGATAATAATATGGTCTGACATTGAGTGCAGACCGTCGTGGAGGTCTGCTTGGGACATTAAAAGACTTGATTCATCTCGAAAGAAGGTTAATCGGACAATTACAAGTTTTGTGGTAAAATTGGGGGGTTTTGGTGTCAGACATGGGGAGTTTGAAGGTGAATCTGGAAGCTGTTTCTTTTTAAAAGATGGAGTGCACCTTAACAAAATTGGTTTACACTTGTTTAATTTCAACATGAGCAAAGGGGTGAAAAAGGCCTTAGCCCTGTGGGTTGGTGCTCGAAGGGTTTTCGAGCAGTGGCGGGGTGCTAGCCGCTAAGTTTATATAATTATTTTGGGTACCTCCTCAGGTATGGGGAGAGGTTAAGGATGTGGGCGAGCCTGGCGGAGCGCCAGTGGAAGGCACGTTAGGTTTATTTGGCAAGCACCTTTTAATGTTAATGTTGTTTTAATAAAGTTTTAATGCAATTAATTTAAATAATAAATGCGGGCTGCGGCCTTTTTCCCCCAGCTTTTGTGTCTGTGTCTTTATTTATTATAATACTGCCTAGATGTGTCGTCAATGGAGCCTCGTAGGAATGCCTATGAGAGGAGGGGCCAATGACCTCACTCTAGGCATAGGGGCGTGGTTCTGTGAGCCGTTGCTCATTCGGTTTGCTGAGCAGGAGAGAAGACCTGTGAAGAGAAGCACCCTCCCTCCCCCTTTTGGTAAGTGGTTGTCCGAGCTGTTGCGGGGTGCTAGCCGCTAAGTTTATATAATTATTTTGGGTACCTCCTCAGGTATGGGGAGAGGTTAAGGATGTGGGCGTGCCTGGCGGAGCGCCAGTGGAAGGCACGTTAGGTTTATTTGGCAAGCACCTTTTAATGTTAATGTTGTTTTAATAAAGTTTTAATGCAATTAATTTAAATAATAAATGCGGGCTGCGGCCTTTTCCCCCCAGCTTTTGTGTCTGTGTCTTTATTTATTATAATACTGCCTAGATGTGTGGTCAATTGTATGATGTATTCCACTTTTTTTATGCTGATGAAGGGTAGTACATACCTGATAATGTTCCACAATAAAAAATAACTTTGTTATTCTATTTTGAAAGTCTTGAGAGTGCATTCATTTTCAAACGGGGTGAAACCCAAAACGTCACAAAAATAAAAGGAATTAGAATTTAAGACCCGGTGAGTGCCTTTCACTTTCTTTGACTACATACACTTATGTTAAGTGCACCCTGGGCAGACGAATCTCCTCCTAATGGTTACCGAGAGTGCTGTACCACCAATGATTAATATATATATATATATATATATATATATATATATACAAGTATCCAAACAGGTGCACTCACTGTGACACAAGGCATCCGCCGGGGTGCTGCGTAGAATTGTTGATTGATGCTGGATACCTAATAAAGGATATTTGACAAGACCGGAGAGTGAAGCGTTTTCTCTGCCTTCAGGGGTTGAACGGATATTGCTATATATATATATATATATATATATATATATATATATATATATATATATATATATATATATATATAAAAGTATTTATATGAAGAAGTGTGCCTGGTAGCACAGGAAATGCGTCTTTCCTGTTGGTATAACATTTGAATTAATGCATGTATATACTTTGTCTACAATAAATCATAGACTGTTTTACCTGAATTCAAGTGATGTCTCCATTTCTTCTATCTTTTTTCATTATATATATATATATATATATATATATATATATATATATATATATACATTTGAGTCCTTTCCAGCCAAACACCTTGACAAATAGCATATCCCTTTTAAACATTTTTTTCAATAGTAAACATATTTTATATTTAAAAAATAAACATATTTTATATTCAATATGTCTGTAGATTAGTGTAATACTTTATTTTAATATGTTTTGCATGTGTTTTGTGAAACTTTTATTCTAGCCCTAACACTTTACACCAGGTCTCAAGTAGCGTTTATTCTTCTAGAGCTCTTTTGGAAAAAATACAAAAATGCATGGTTATTGTTGTTTTGAAATAAAAATATAAATGTAACCTTTTTGTTCTTATTTCAACGCAATGTATTATTTATTTTTTTTAAAGTCCAAAAAATTAAAGGCTAAAATCACATTCTGAAAAAAAAAGCTAGAAAAGAGAATTAGCCTTGATTTAAAGTGCATAATGTCTGTGCCATGTTTAATCTCTGGCTTCATTCTTGTTTTAATAGTTTTTGGACTGTTGCAAGCTTTCCTGCAGTGGCTAATAAAGTATGGCAGAAAATTATACCAGCAGTTCTATTGGCTATGAATAAACAGTGACATCCGCTGGACATTTGTCCTCTGTAGCCAATTTCACTGTTTTCGTCTCCACGGTCACATAGCCTGCACATCTGGAACTCAGAACTGCCAGCTGACACTGCTATTGAAGTGCATTTGTTAATTTTGGTTTATTATAGATATCCATTAATAAAACATATATGACCCCATTTTTTTATGTTTGAAAGGCACATTGAACTTAACATAAAAAAACAGAACTGTATAAATATATAATTTATACCTCTATTTCGTCAGACTTGTCTAAACATGTCTGGAAGATCAAATAAATATGGTGCACTGATTACGTTATATGTATAAAATATGTATGTATGTATGTATGTATGTATAGCAATCAAATATTAACATGTAACATATGTGTGTGTGTGTGATTCTATAAAGTAATATGTGACCTTTAGAATTTAATCATTAAATGCACAACAAAACAATCATATTGCAGACAAATATAAAATTGGAAGAGAAAAAAAAACCACACATGCGGCAAATGGTTGCCTTAATAATTCCAGTTCCGCTGAAAGGAAATAAAACCTGAGTATTAATGAGATATAATTATATATTTAAAATCTTTTCCCTTGTGCAGTATAGGGAATTAATGCCAGTAAACTCATAAACTGCAACATTCTACTTCATTACATCTGCAATGATTAGAGATAGTTTGAACATCTGGCATATAATCTGTGATAGAAAACAGCATTCTGTGCTTTAATAGACGTCTGGAGGCTACACATATCTGATTTTATTTCTTTTTGTTAACTCTTTGTTATGGAAAGAAGAAATGGCTTTTTTGTTGAATCTGTTAAATGTTTTTTTTGATTGATGCAGAATATTTGTTGTATGATAAACAATTATTTTATTATTTCAAATCAAAAGGAAAATAGATCCCATACGTCTCATATCCATTTCTGTGCAAAATTGTATTTGTGAGTCTGCTCTATTCCACTGCAGATTTGAGGTTCACATATAAGGTCCAATTTATTTAGATGCAGATGCAGCTTTGGGGCTTTAGCGTTTCAGACTTGCAGCTATCTAGCCTTTCCCCACCTAGTGTGGCATATTTAAATCATCCCAATCTGATCGGGATGATTGACAGCCCCTGTTTGTGCACAGTTGACCACATGCGAGTGGGGGGGGGGGGTGTAAAACTGCCCAAGCAGTGACTTGTGCAATGATAAATATGGGCAGCATCCGCTGCGATATCAGGTGGACAAGGTTCTTGAGAGCAAACCTTGTCCATCTGGCATACGGTAAAAATCAAAAACTTGCCACCACAGAGAGAAATTAAACAAAATCTTTTGGATTTTTTTTAGAACTTGTATTTTAATAAAGGTGCCTCTATTTGACATGTGGAGCCCTTCATTGGGCTAGATTACAAGTGGAGCGCTAAATTATTGTGCTACCACAAACTGGCAAATTTGCCCATTTGCGGGAGCGCAATAATTAACCAACAAGTGGCTGGTCATTACAAGTGGCTGGTTATTGCTACCGCTACCTCTCAAGTTTCCTTTAAATGTTCATTGAATAAAGTTACTACAGGCACTGCTGTGTTGCCATATAATGTTCTCATCTTCAGTATACCTTCATTTTGACTTTCCTGTCCCTTTAAGGCTTCCCTGATCAGTACGGGTGGCAAAATTAATAACCCCTAAACTTCTTTCTAAACAGCTTGCTAGAAATAATGCTTATGTTTTCTATGGGATATGCAAAAGTTGCTTTCCCATGGTATCACAATCCAGATGCAAATAATCAAGTGCTGCAGGAAGGATTATAAACTGGTGTTAAGCCCTAGCAAAGAACCGTAATCAAGTGAATAATATAAAACCAATTAGCAAGGGAACTGAATTTCTTACATTTTCTTACATTCTTCAAACATATTTTTAACCACACAATGGGCCAGATTACATGTTTAGTGCAAAATATCGCTACCACGAAATAATTTGCACTCAAATTAGTAATACATGCAAAAGCAAATGTGCGCTGGTATTACAAGTGAGGTGCAATGCTAACTAGAGCTCTTGTTCGCATTACATGGAAGCATTGCGCTCATGAGAGAGCACTTCCATAGGTTCCAATGGGAGCCTCATTCTCCTGCCGTGAGACACAGCATGATAACTAGAACAGCAATGATAAATGTATATGATTATATATTTAGGTGTTAATACACATACATTTATATTTATATACAATAATGTGAAGGGGACGCAATTGCATATAAGGAAATATTTTGAGCTGAATAATAGTATAAATCACTATTAATGTATAGGCAAAATAGCCTCAATTAAGTTTTACGATTTAGTGGTGCAGACCCTTGAAAAAATGTAGCATGAGTAGACCAGAGAGGCGGCCTCAGGAATGTAATCCTGAATAAAAGACAGGGAAATTCAGCACTCTTTTATTAAAAAACAGCTCGTCTCACATAATTAAGTGAGGTGACAAAATTTGGACGGGTAATGACGTTCCCCCCTCCACTCCAAGAAAGGCACACACAGACTTAGTTTGTAAATTAATACGTTTTTATATCAGTGATTTATAATAGAATACATAAACCTAATGAAAATTAATAAAACAGAACTGAAAATAAGCAAATCAAAATAAACCTGACCGGTCAGGGGTACATGCTAAGTGATAGGTGGAGCGTCAACAATACAATATAAAGTGGACCATATTCAAGGTCTAAACCCAGATAAACCCTGTCATGAGCTCCGCTCGTAAGCGTATAGATAGGAGCTAAATCTTCAATAGAAACATGTCAGGGTTTCAGCAAGGCCGAAATGTTAAATAATGGTATCACACTTCAAGCCTGGAAAGAGGATATATTGGTGTTCAAGCTTTGTTTAATATTCAGCGTTTCAAGCTTATACCTCATAAGTCCACTACAGTCTGACTACACCCAGCTGCACACAGCACCCCTGTAGGGGGGATTAATACTGGGCAGGTTTACCAAGGGGATCTAAGCAGACTGTAAAGTAGATCAAATGGATATGTACAGCGTGTTATGCAGACATAGAATATAACACATTGATAGCCACTCTTGATAAGGGAAATATGTATGGCACTGCTAGGGTCCTGCCGTAGGCTGTAAAGCAAGCGTATAGAGAGTCATGCAGGTTGAGGGTTAAAGCAGCTGCTTTATTTTGATTTGCTTATTTCCAGTTCTGTTTTATTAATTTTCATTAGGTTTATGTATTCTATTATAAATCACTGATATAAAAACGTATTAATTTACAAACTAAGTCTGTGTGTGCCTTTCTTGGAGTGGAGGGGGGAACGTCATTACCCGTCCAAATTTTGTCACCTCACTTAATTATGTGAGACGAGCTGTTTTTTTTTTTTTTTTAATAACTTTATTTATTAATAGTGAGGACAAAATGATTCACCATATACATAACAAGTTGAACAATAAGAAATGCTAAAGCACTTGTAAGATTTGCCAAGTCCATCATAGTTACTGATGATATAAAGGAAGATTTCCTCCTGCAGAGGCAGGGAATCAAACCGTCCACACAATTTTCATTTTTTCCAAGTGAACAACCAAAAATAAAACAAAAACAAAAACAAAGAAAAGAGACAAAAACAGAAATATGAACAGACAATTCGCAAAGAATAACATTAGCACTTACCCGGACCCTCCGACTCGCCCCCCACAGACCAAGCAGCAAGATCCAGTAATTGTACAAATGTCAAGACCTCAAGTATTCACAGATAAGCGAGACAAGTCAGTCAGTCTGTAAGCACCATTTACCTCGGAGGTTCTCATTCAAAATGAAAAGGCTATTTCTAAATGGGTATATAACACTGTCTCTTACTCTAGGTGAAAGAAATAGAAGGTAAGCCTCCCACTTGTGGATAAATTTCCTGACTCTTTTTTCCGGATCCCCCTTTGTATCCGCCTGCTCAGTCAACATTTGGTTGTGTACTCTGCCAAGCAGCTGCCCGAGTGGGGGTGCTCTATTGCTAGCCCACCCCTTCAGAATAACCATCCTAGCCAGCATCAAGACAGTCGTGAGAAAAATGTCAAACTTATAAATTCTGTCTTTGGGTATCAGAAATATAACATGTTGTGCTGTAAGGGTCACCTGTTGATTTGTTACTTTTGTCAACCAATAAGAAACTCTAAACCAAAATCCTCTCAGCTTGGGGCAATCCCACAATAAGTGAATCCAATCTGGGGATGGGTACCTACACCTATTGCAGATATTCTCCGCCCCCGAGACCCATCTAGCTCGAATGCCAGGTGTGATGTAGGACTGGTGGATAAATTTCATATGTGTTTCCCTTAGATTGGCTGAGATTGTACTAGCATGTACCTTCCCGAGGCTCCCTGTAATGAGGTCAGAGTCCACCGTCAGTTCTCTACTGTTTGCCCATTTCGTTACAAGTCCCTGTCTAGTAAGCCCTTCACAGTGTTTAAGCAATAGGTCATAAGTGTGCGATATCTTATAAGAGCCCTGCTTAGCTAGAGCACACAATTTATCAATGTTGGAAGGCTCGGTAGTCAACAGCTTGTCCGAGATGAGTTTATACAGATAATGCCTGCATTGAAAATACGCAAACCTATGTGTCCCTGGGAGATCGTGCGAGCTTTGCAATTCAGAAAAGGGTATGATGTCTAAAGTGAGTGGGATAAAAAGTTGGTGAAGTCTTGTAAGATGTCGGTGGTGCCATGTAGCAAACACTTCAGTCGTGTAACCAGGGATGAACTGTAGATTGCCCTGAATCGGCAAATATTTAGTCACTAGATGTTGTGTCCCCCATAGCTTACAAATCCCGGACCACGCCCTCAAAGGATCTTTGAATAATATATGAGATTGTATGGATAAAGGAAGCGATTTGAGAGGTGAGTGGGGCAGGAAAGCAAGATGTAAAGGCCTAATAAGACCACCCTCTAACTCAGGGACGGTGAAATATGTATTCCCTACCATCCAGTCCAAGACAATCTTAGACAATGTGGACCAGTTGTACCAGATAATGTTTGGAAGGCGGAGCCCACCCTCACTCGAGGACATAAATAGATACTTTTTACCTATCCTATGCTTTTTCCCTTGCCAGATAAAGCGACCCAATGAGGTCTGGAGAGAGGCAGCATCTTTATGTGTCAATAGAAGAGGCAGCATCTGTAGCGGATAGAGGAGCTTAGGAAGGGCGATCATCTTAAAAAGCTGAACCCTCCCCGAAAGGGACAAGGGGAGCCTTGTCCAACCTGACAATAATTGTTTGATGTTTGCAATGACTCCTGTGAGGTTGAGGTGGTATAGTTTCGTGGGATCAATGTGTAAAAGGATCCCAAGATATTTGAAGGATCCCTCTGTGACCCTGAGGCCACTGCCTGACAGTGTGGTGTCACCGAGGTTCTGCAACCAGGTTACCTCCGATTTATCAACATTGATTTTATACCCCGAAAAGGATCCGAATATCTTGATGGTATCCAGGAGGGGCTGGAGATTGTTACTGGGGTCACCCACAAACAGGAGTAGGTCATCTGCGTATAATGAGAGATGATATTTATGTCCAAGCACATCAAGTCCTGCACAATGTTGTCTAATGTATGAGGCCAGGGGCTCTATGGCCAGATCAAACAACAGGGGGGAAAGGGGGCAGCCCTGTCTAGTTCCCCTTTGAAGTGTAAAAGAGGGGGAAAGCTCTCCATTGACTATAAGGGATGCCATAGGGACCTGATACAGTGTACGGAGGAAGTCAGCAAAGCAACCCGAAATTCCGAATTGTTCTAGGGAGGTGTGCAAATGATCCCACTCAATCCGATCAAATGCCTTTTCCGCGTCAAGTGCCAAAAGGCACGCATCTGGCAATTTGGATGGGGTTTGAGATGTTGCATTATACCAATAATGTGAAGAGATGGCTAGGACTTTCCGGATATTAAGTACCGAGGACCTCCCTTTTACAAAGCCTGTCTGGTCCATGTGTACGACAGACGGCAAGACCGTCGCTAGACGGTCAGCCAGGATCTTTGTAAGAAGTTTGTAATCCCCATTAAGAAGGGAGATTGGGCGGTATGATGAGGTCTGGGTATGGTCCCTGTCAGGTTTAGGAATCAAGCAAATGTTCGCTTCTGAGAAACGCTTATCTAATCGTGATGCCCCTTCCAGGTATGCTGAGAACAGAGAGGCTAAAGTGGGAGCCATTTCCTCACTCAAAAGCTTGAAATATTCAGATGGCAGCCCATCTGGGCCTGGGGCCTTCCCTAATTTGCTATGTCGTATGGCTTTGATAATCTCTTGTACATGGATCGGGGCATTAAGGGCCGATTTTTGCTCCTCAGAAATAGTGGGTAACTGCACCGAGCCCCAGAATCTCAACTTTGCCTCATGGTCTATTGTCTGGCTAGTGTATAGTTCCTTGTAATACTTAACAAATTCCGACATAATGTCTTTATTGTCTGAAGTCAGTTTGGACTGGGAGTTTATAGCCGCTATATAGGATTTGGGGCGGTAAGAATGAACCAGTTTGGCCAGGAGCTTACCAGATTTATTACCCTGGCGAAAGTATCTACCCTGCCTATGTATGTCAAATTTGAGATGTTGTTGAGTTAAAAACGTGTCCCTGGCCTGCTTAAGCTCGTAGTACTTTTTTTGAGATGCGAGGGAGGGGTCAGAAAGGTAGTCATTGTACGCCGCGGTTAACTGCGCCAGAAAGTCACCATCAATTCGTCTGTTGTTTTTGTTGTATTGGGCCGTAAAGGCCGTGATACAGCCCCTCATTACCGCCTTAGAGGCATGCCAGAATAGGTCGGGGGTATCTTTATGTGTATTATTGTCTGATGTATAGTGTACCCATGAGGACTTTAGGTGATTGCGAAAATTTATGTTGTTATAGAGATACGTGGGGAATCTCCAAGATTTCTTAGGGGGGGTCCTTGGTGTAGGTTGCAATAGTAGTATGATAGGGGCATGGTCCGAGATTGTAATCTGTGCTATGGTACTAGTGTGAACTTGAGGTGTTAATGTTGAAGAGGTAAGGAAATAGTCTATCCTTGACATTGTGTGGTGTGTCTTAGATAGGCAAGTAAAGTCTCTTTCCTCTGGATTTTTTGTTCTCCAGACATCTACCAAGTCTAGTGTCTCTTTGAAAGAGCTAATTAGAGTTACCTCTCTACTATGTGGGGCACGTTGTGTCATGTGACCTAGCACTGATGGGTCTTTAAATCTATCTAAAGGAACAGCCTGGGCCAGGTTAAAATCCCCTCCCATAATCATCGGGGCATTGTAGGTTAATAATTTTGCCAGTAAAGTTGACCAGAAATTAGGGTTAACCTCGTTCGGGCCATAAATATTACAAATGGTGTAGGTAAATTGATGAATTTGCAACAGAGCTATAATATACCTGCCTTTCTGATCAATGTCAACCTGCGAGAAGGAAATTGGGAGACCCTTCCTCACCAAAATAGCTACCCCTCTCTTTCTGCCCTCTGTTGGAGAGTATAGTGCTTGACCTACCCAACGCCTCTTTAGCTTATCGTGTTCGTCTGCCGTCAATCTAGTCTCCTGAAGCAAAGCTATGTCAGCCTGTAGTGAATTTAAATGTTGCAAGATAGTACCTCTCTTTGCAGGTGATGTAATGCCTCCCACATTCCAAGAAACTATTCTAACAGGTACTGCCATAGAAATAGTGTAAGAATGCTAATATTAGGCAAAGAGTTACCTTATGGTCGTGTGTTAGACTGTAAAGAGAGTGTGCTCTATTGTCGTCTTGAGTGGGGAAGGCAGTGTGTAGTGCGTTCCTGTAAAGAAGAAGGAATAGCAGCCCCCAAGCACCATATTGTACCCAAGGTGACTCACTGTGATAAGCCGTTAGTTGTAAGAGTATGTCAGGAGTCCTGATGAAGTGGTCTGCGGAGGGCAAGCCCAGAGGGGCCCGGGACTCCCCATGATAGAAGCTGGAAGGGAGACAAAAAAGAGGCACATGTAAGCAGTACAGTGACATTTCTGGCATAGACATTTTAGTATGAAACAGTAACCATATCGCATGAAGAACATGACAACCAAGATAAAAAGACATTAACAGGGTATGCCCTAAGTAGGGTATGGGGCATTTAGGATGCTGAGCCAGAGGGTGGCAGTGGCTCCAATGAACTATAACATGGGATAGTAATTCTAGATGGGCAATAAAAAGGAACTGGGGTATGTTAACCAGCATGCCTACCAGGCAGAGAGGAGAAGCCCTGTTCAGGCAACACAGAACTATTAGGTGCCCAAAGCTAGAGGGGGGGACCAAAGGGGAATTAGCGTGCAGAAAAGGGCACCCCGGGTATTCTCCAGGAAATGGGTTCAGCCAAGGTAGATAGGAGAGTTCAGGCTGGCAACTTTGGGCTGAGAAACCTAAGCCAAAATGTGGTATTAGAGCATGGATTTGATCTCCCTTGTCTATAATAACAAGGGGAAAAAGAAAAAGCAATACCTGAAAAAGAAAAGCACACATCATGTAAAGACACACGAATTATGTTTCACAGATACAAAATACAAACTATCATTAGAGAATATTTCAGCCATTGTCCTGTCTTCGTTCAGACGATAAGTAGGCCTGTACCGCTGCAGGGGAATGGAAAATCTTAGGCCCAGAAGACGTCTGCAACCTAAGCTTAGCTGGGTACAGGAGAGCAAACCGACGACCCTTTTCATGAAGGAGAGAACAGAGTGGTGCAAAGTCTTTGCGTCTTCTAGTGACTTCCACAGAGAAGTCTTGAAAAAGTAAGAGACGGTGATCCTCATATTTGACTTCTTTTGTACCTCTATAAGCGCGTAGTATCGTGATCTTGTCTTGGTAGTTTAAACACTTGAAAATCACCTGACGCGGCCTTTCTTTAGAGTTCTCCAGATGTCTGTCAGGACCAATGCGGTGGGCTCTCTCTATGTCAAGGGGCAGGCAATCTTGAGGCATGCCAAGAAGTGCGGGGAGGGTGGAGGCAGTAAAATCCAGCAGGTCTTTATCTTTAATCGTTTCTGGTACCCCTACTATGCGCAGATTATTTCGCCTGCTGCGATTCTCTAAGTCCTCGACCTTGTCTTGTAAGTATTGGTTTTGCTTCAGAAGATTCTTCAGAGACACTTCGGATTCCTGTTGCCTGTCCTCCACCTCAGAAATTCTTTGCTCCGCATTATTCAAGCGAGTAGAAAAGGCACACACTTCAGTAGTAACCGTGTCTACCCCTGCCTGTAGGTTGTCCATTTTAGGTAAGAAAAAAGCCTTCAACTCTTGCAATAAGGCAGCATGGTCACTTGATGAGCTCCCCTCACCCTCCTGTTGAGAGTTATGAATGATGGTTTCAGCAACCTGTTTCAGCCGCTTTTCTTGTGTTTTTGACCTGCAACTCATATTGTCTGTCCCAGATTGGGGAATTCTGTGGAAATAGTCGTCAACTTTCATAGAATAGAGCGCTGGCAAGCTGTGTGTGCAACAGGAGGTCTCAATGAGTCCAATTTAGGAAGGGCGAGGTATAGGGCCCACACAGAGTGAGATACGATTAAGGTCTAAGTCCTTGTGTCTAAAACAATGATGTTTAGTAAGATTGTAGTATTTGTCCACTGTTGTAGGTAGAGGATGTGAGGTTAAGCCACTAGATGGTGTCTGATGCTTGCATAAATGAGTTGTTATAATAAATTTAAAACAGCCATGTGCGCCAGCAAGTGGTAAACGAACAAATGCAAACTTCGTTATCTCTCCAAATTCCTCTGTCTCACTCCCTCCCTTTAAGTTAGCAAGGAAAAAGACAAAAGGGGGAAGAGGCATACAGTGCTACTAAGTCGCACCCAACACAGTGGTATATATATGAGGCAAGTCTCTAGGCAGGTGATGTGTGCATTTAACTCCAATGATGCAAAGAAGGAAAAACAAACAAGCTGTTGGCAGGGTTATTAGAGTGGTCAAAATTAGCAGATCAGTCCCATCTCCTTAGCTCCTGAGTGTTTACCTATCTTCAGTAGTTTGTGTTTGAGACAAGGTAGGAGACGAGCTGTTTTTTAATAAAAGAGTGCTGAATTTCCCTGTCTTTTATTCAGGATTACATTCCTGAGGCCGCCTCTCTGGTCTACTCATGCTACATTTATATAAAGATATATTAATTGGATACTTGTAGCACCCAACCTTCAACTTAATCAACTTGCTGCACTGATAACAGGTATTATTATTATCCAGCTTAATGGTACTCATTTTACCGACCTCGGAAGGGTGAAAGGCTGAGTGGACTTTGCTGGGATTGAACCTGCAACCCTTGGGTTGCCACAGATCTCCTTAACAGTGCATTAGCACAATGAGCTATGGACTGTGAATCTGGCCCTAATTATCTATCTTATAACATTCACTATTATCAAATTGACTTGCCTCTCTATGTATCCTTGCAGAACTGCACTACTGGAAGCTAGCTGGACACATCTGGTGAGCCAATGACAAGAAGTATATATGTGCAGTCACAATCAGCAGATATCTTCCAGTAGTGCATTTCTGCTCCCAATACCAACCCAGGTATGCTTTTCAACAAAGGGTACAAAGAGATGGAAGCAAATTAGTTAATAGAAGAAAAATTGGAAAGATGTTTACATTTGTATGCTCTATCTAAATTAGGGATGTGAATTTGGATCCTATGTTAAGATCTGAATGCGGAAGAAGGCGCCCGCTCGTGGCATTTGGTTCTTTTCAGAGCTGGATTTCATCTAGTAAAAGTGCAACACACTAAGAGATGTGCAACTCCAGAGATTAGTGTACTGAACTTTCACAAGGAAAAAAAATTCAGCTCCGAATAAAGCCAAAAGCCACCAGCAGCCGCCTTCTTCCGTATATGGATCCTAACAAAGGATCCGAATGCACATCCCTAATTAAGATAGAGCATACAAATGTAAACAACTTTTTTGAATCATGAAATAAAAATGTTGAGTTTCATTTTTCGTTAAGCTGTGTAGCAGGGTAAGGCTTCTGGAGTCTGCAGTTGGAAAACTTATTTTGAGTACATAAAAATAATATCTTCTTAAAGTTTGTTTATTTATTTATTATATAATAAACATTTTTTCCACAAATGTTGAGATATATATATATATATATATATATATATATATATATATATATATATATATATATATATAGGAAACTGGTAGTCCTGGCACTTCTGTAGAGATCACACATTTAGATATAAAAGTAAAAATGTTTATTGAATCCACTTGTTAAAAGCATAATCAGGATATACCTGTGCTTAAAAACAAGACAATAAAGGGGTAACCAAGCCCCTCAACATCAGACATTCATGCTGGGTAATCCCTCTGATAATCAGTGATCAAGCGCTTACCCAGCATGGAACATGTCTGATGTTGAGGGGCTTGGTTACCCCTTTATTGTCTTGTTTTTAAGCACAGGTATATCCTGATTATGCTTTTAACCGGTGGATTAAATAAACCTTTTTACTTTTATATCTGAATGTGTGATCTCTACAGAAGTGCCAGTACTACCAGTTTCCTATTTGCATTCATGCCTTGCATGGGCCTTTTCCTGGAGCACCTGGAAGCTCACTACCCTTTACTACCCTGGGGCTTGAAGAAACACCACGGTAAGAGATTTTGTGCTTGAGCATCCCGTTACCTCTTATATATATATATAATTTTATTTATTTTTTTGCTTTACACTGAAGAGGAAACCTGTTGCTTATAGTAATGTGTTTACAAAAAAATGCAGAATGTATGTTTGTAATGGATTAGGATACAGTAAAAAAATAAGTCAACAACTACCGAAGTTAAGTTCAAAGTTTTTCTAGAGCCATCTAATAGACTGAAATTGGATACTCGGGAGAAACACTAAAGAAGATCAAAACAAAAGAGCAAACATATGATTATAACGTTATCATAACTTGTTTGTTATCTGATCGTAACACTATCATAACCTGATCATTACCTAATTGTAACATTATCATAACCTGATCATTACCTAATTGTAACATTATCATAACCTGATCATTACCTGATTGTAACGTTATCATAACCTGATCATTACATGATTGTAACTTTATCATAACCTGATTATTACTTGACTATAACACTATCATAAACTTATCATTACCTAATAGTAATGTTATCATAACCCAATCATTACCTAATTGTAACACTATCATAACCTGATCATTACCTAATTGTAATACTATCCTAACCTGACCATTACCTGTTTGTAACTCTATCATGACCTGATCATTACCTAATTGTAAAATTATCATTACTTGATTGTACTGCTACCATAACCTGATCACTACCTGACTGTAACGTTATTATAACCTGATCTTTACTTTTTTGTAACACTATCACAACCTGATCATTACCTAATTGTAACACTATCATAACCTGATCATTACTTGATTGTAACGCTATCATAACCTGATCATTACCTAAACGTAACGCTATCATAACCTGATCACTAACTAATTGTAACTATCATAACCTGATCATTACCTGATTGTAACGTTCTCATAACCTGATCATTACCTGATTCTAATGTTATCATAACCTGATCATTACCTGATTGTAACTCTATCATGACCTGATCATTACCTTATTGTAACATTATCATAACCTGATCATTACCTAATTTTAACGCTAGCATAACCTGATTGTAAAGTTATCATAACCTAATCATTAGTATTTGTAATACACTATCATAACCTAATCTTTAATTTTTGCAACACTATCATAACCTGATCATTACCTGATTGTAATGTTATCATAACCTGATCATTACCTGATTGTAACGCTATCATAACCTGTTCATTAGCTAATTGTAACGCTATCATAACCTGCTCATTACCTAACTGTAATATTATCATAAACAGATTTTTACTATTTGTAACACAATCATAACCTGATCATAACCTGATTCTAATGTTATCATAGCCTATTCTTTACCTGATTGTAACATGATTGTAACGTTATCATAACCTGATCATTATCTAACTGTAACACTATCATAACCTTATCATTATCTAATTGTAACTATCATAACCTGATCATTACCTGATTGTAACATTATCATAACCTGTTCATTACCTGATTCTAACTTTATCATAACCTGATCATTACCTGATTGTAACGTTATCAAATCCTGATCCTAACCTAATTCTAATATTTTCATAACCGGATCATTACCTGATTGTAACGCTATCATAACCTGATCATAACCTGATTCTAATGTTATCATAACCTAATCATTACCTGATTGTAACACTATAATAAACTGATCATTACATGATTGTAACTTTATCATAACCTGATCATTATCTAATTGTAGCTCTATCATAACCTGATCATTACCTGATTGCAACGTTATCATAACCTGATAATTACCTAATTGTAATACTATCATAACCTGATCAATACATGATTGTAACACTATCATAACCTGATCATTACCTAATTGTAACACTATCATAACCTTATAATTATCTAATTGTAACTATCATAACCTGATCATTACCTGATTGTAACATTATCATAACCTGTTCATTACCCTATTCTAACTTTATCATAACCTGATCATTACCTGATTGTAACGTTATCAAATCCTGATCCTAACCTAATTCTTATGTTTTCATAACCTGATCATTACCTGATTGTAACGCTATCATAACCTGATCATAACCTGATTGTAACGTTATCATAACCTGATCATTACATAATTCTAACGCTATCATAACCTGATCATTACCTAATTGTAACACTATCATATCCTGATCATTACCTGATTGTAATGTTATCATAACCTGATCATATCCTAATAGTAACTTTATCATAACCTCTTCATTTATTGATAGTAACACTATCTTAACCTGATCATTACTTGATTGTAACGCTATCATAACCTGATCATTACCTAATAGTAACGCTATCATAACCTGATCATTACCTGATTCTAATGTTATCATAACCTGATCATTACCTGATTGTAACTCTATCATGACCTGATCATTACCTTATTGTAACATTATCATAACCTGATCATTACCTAATTTTAACGCTAACATATCCTGATTCTAATGTTATCATAACCTGATCATTAACTGATTGTAAAGTTATCATAACCTAATCATTACTATTTGTTAAACACTATCAAAACCTAATCTTTACTTTTTGTAACACTATCATAACCTGATCATTACCTGATTGTAATGTTATCATAACCTGATCATTACCTGATTTTAACGCTAACATAACCTGTTCATTACCTAATTGTAACGCTATCATAACCTGATCATTACCTAATTGTAATATTATCATAACCTGATTATTACTATTTGTAACACTATCATAACCTGATCATAACCTGATTCTAATGTTATCATAACCTAATCTTTACCTGATTGTAACACTATTATAAACTAATCATTACCTGATTGTAATATTATCATAACCTGATCATTATCTAACTGTAACACTACCATAACCTTATCATTATCTAAATGTAACTATCATAACCTGATCATTACCTGATTGTAACTTTATCATAACCTGTTCATTACCTGATTCTAACTTTATCATAACCTGATCATTACCTGATTGTAACGTTATCAAATCCTGATCCTAACCTAATTCTAATATTTTCATAACCGGATCATTACCTGATTGTAACGGTATCATAACCTGATCATAACCTGATTCTAATGTTATCATAACCTAATCATTACCTGATTGTAACACTATCATAAACCTATCATTACATGATTGTAACGTTATCATAACCTGATCATTATCTAATTGTAGCTCTATCATAACCTGATCATTACTTGATTGCAACGTTATCATAACCTTATAATTACCTGATTGTAATGTTATCATAACCTGATCATTACCTAATTGTAACGCTATCATAACCTGATCATTACCTAATTGTAATACTATCATAACCAGATCAATGCATGATTGTAACACTATCATAACCTGATCATTACCTAATTGTAACACTATCATAACCTGATCATTACCTGATTGTAATGTTATCATAACCTGATCATATCCTAATAGTAACTTTATCATAACCTCTTCATTTATTGATTGTAACACTATCTTAACCTGATCATTACTTGATTGTAACGCTATCATAATCTGATCATCACCTGATAGTAACGCTATCATAACCTGATCATTACTTGATTGTAATGTTATCATAACCTGATCATATCCTAATAGTAACTTTATCATAACCTCTTCATTTATTGATCGTAACACTATCTTAACCTGATCATTACTTGATTGTAACGCTATCATAACCTGATCATTACCTAATAGTAACGCTATCATAACCTGATCATTTCCTGACTGTAAAGTTATCATAACCTGATCATTACCTGATTGTAACATTATCATAACCTGATCATTACCTGATTGTAACATTATCATAACCTGATCATAACCTGATTCTAATGTTATCATAACCTATATCATAACCTAATCTTTACCTGATTGTAACACTATCATAAACTGATCATTACATGATTGTAACGTTATCATAACCTGCTCATTATCTAACTGTAACACTATCAAAACCTTATCATTATCTAATTGTAACTATCATAACCTGATCATTACCTGATTGTAACGCTATCATAACCTGACCATTACCTGATTCTAACGTTATCCAGATGGGGACGAAATCCAGATTGCAGTGGGTCAAGAAAAGAGTTTAGTGTAATGAAATTGGATAGACGTGCATATACTAGCTTTTGGAGGAGCTTTTTAGCAAGAGTGAGTAGGGAAATAGGGCGGTAGTTGGATGGGTAAGTTGGATCGAGGGAAGGTTTCTTGAGGATAGGTGTTACCAGTGCAAGTATGGGGGTGAGGGTAGAAGTGAGGGAGGGGAGTAGCTGTGAGGGGATGGGGTTGAGGGGACAGGTAATGAGGTGGAAAGACAGTATAAGGGCAGAAACTTCTTCCCCTGTAACAGGGGCAAAATAGCTAAATTTATGGGTATTCGGGTTTTGGATGATTGTGAGTTTTTCAGGGGGTGGGAGATTGGTAGTATGTTAAGAGCTGATTTCATTTCTGATGGAGTCAATTTTGTTATTGAAGTGGCTGGCAAAATCTTGAGCTGATTGTAACATTATCATAACCTGATTTTTACTTGATTGTAACATTATCAAATCCGGATCATGACCTGATTCTAATTTTATCATAATCTGATCATTACCTGATTGTAACGCTATCATAACCTGATCATAACCTGATTCTAATGTTATCATAACCTGATCATTACCTGATTGTAACACTATCATAAACTGATCATTACATGATTGTAACATTATCATAACCTGATCATTATCTAACTGTAACACTATCATAACCTGATTATTATCTAACTAGTCCTAAAGCCCGTTCACACGGGCCGTGTTGTGTTATATGTAATTGTAATTCTCTCTCTCTCTCTCTCTCTCTCTCTCTCTCTCTTTCTCTCTTTCTCTCTTTCTCTCTTTCTCTCTTTCTCTCTCCTGCAGGGAGTGGCGCGTGCGAAGTCGGGTGGGTGCGCGTGCGATCAGCTGCTGTCTAAGGCCAAGTGTTTGTCTGAACTGCGCATGACGGCTTCAGACAAACACTTGTCTTTTATAATATAGGATTGTAACTATCATAACCTGATCATTACCTGATTGTTACTCTATCATGGAGAAGTAGAGGTGGGGTCAGAGCGCCTAGCAAAGGAAGGCTAAGGTACTGATGAGCTGATAGGAGTGTTTGTGTTGGATAAAAGGATAATTTATTACAATCTATTGGCATACAATATAACAAACTAAAAGCATGGATTCATGCACAATAGTAAAACAAATAAATATCATTAAACCATAAAATCACAGATAATAGATTCCACAATATGGGACCAAAAGGAACGGATTTTTAATTCCGCTAACCTGGATATGCTATAAGGACTTGGGGATCCTGATTGAATCTGGTGTGTCTGAACTTCTAAATGGTTGCAAAATACAAAATAAAAACACAGTACATTTCACGCTGAAGTAAAATAGTGTCCAAAAAAATTGTGTCCAAAGTTCATGAAAAATAAGTGTAATGTAAATCCAACGTTGTAGTGTTGGAAATATGGGAAAGTTACTAAAAAGTATCCTGAAGAGTCTAATGTCGTTGGTGTGACAAAATAAAGTTGGGGTTAAATGGCACCAATGTTTAAGGTATGATGTCAGTGTTGAAGTCAATGTTGAAATCACATAAGTGTGCTTGGTGTTGATTCAAAAAACAAATGTGAAATGGTGATGATCAAACGTTCAAAGTATATACATATATATATATATATATATATATATATATATATATATATATATAATCCAAGAAAAAGGCAGGCACTCTCCGTTTACAATCAGCAAATTTTTACTAAGTGACGTTTCGGGGGTTTCACCCCCGTCCTCAGACTTACATATAATGCGTGTACAAAGTGTTACATGCTTATACCCTTACCCCACACCATTTACATAAACAATTAAACAATAATGCAATAATCACACAGTAATCATTTCACCTAAACTTCTTATCCACGAGGCCCTCAGCGGTGCATACCCAGCGTTGTAGCTACGTCATCAAGAAGGAGACACCGCACTCTATTAGGTTACACCTCCGGAAGCCGCCAATCACCTACCACTGTCAACCCCAGCGTATATACGTCATAGCAGACGTCGCCTGTAGCTGGGGTTCCCATCACCAGTGACCGTGCGTTAAACACAATATCCCTGTAAAATCATAGAGTGAAAAAATATTATTAAACATGTTTAAAAACATTAAGCAGCATTATCCCACATAGCCTCTGTCTATCAAACTAAAAGTCAGAACATACCTGCACCAATATTTGCTAAAGCATACTACACACTATACATAGAGACTAACATACTCTTACTGTTCCATACTGTGCACATGTATCATCCTGGCATATACAAGCAATTTTAGCAGTGAATATGGTTTTACAAGTGCTTAGGTAAACACATAGGAAAAACAGTTGCTCAATCCATAAGCTACAAAGCAATTCCAGCAGTGTATATGGTTTCATAAGTGCTTAGGTAAACACATAGGTAAAACCAACTGCTCCATCTATAAACTATATACTAATCTGCAGCCCCATAGCCCCATAGCACATTACCACTAGGCATAACTAAGCGCATTGAAACATCTGGCACAAGGATCACATTTGGAAAAATGGTTAAGCACATAGATAAATCAAAACACAAGAGCAACCTTATACTCTTAAAACTGAATAACAGAGCATTTAAAGAGCAAATAGAGCATATCAGGAAAAAATATATAATTATGCATTTAGGAAAGATAACTCAGCATTTAGGAAACTATCCAAGCATTTAGAAAAGTATCCAAGCATTTAGAAAAATATATAACTGAGCATCCAGGCATTCAGGCATAATATTTGAGCATTCTGGAAAAATATCAGCCAAACTCAGAAATTAAACACATGGGTAAATCAGAACATATGAGCAGACCCTTATTCCTTTTTCTTTTTTCTTTTTCATAGGACACCTAAAAGAAACACTGCCAGTCTAGCTTCACGTTTAAGCCCTTTGGTGTCAAAGTATCCAATTCATATGTCCATCTTGCTTCCCTCTGTAGTAGGATGTTTCCCCTGTCTCCACCTCTCCGTGGGGCAGGGACATGGTCTATCAGTGTGTACCGGAGATCACAGACATTGTGCTCACTCTCCAGGAAGTGGCGAGCCACTGGTTGGTCAGACTCTCCATTCTTAATAGCCGTTCTGATGGAGCTTTTATGATTAGCCATCCATATCCGTAAATTGTCACTGGTTTTGCCCACATAGAATAAACTACACAGACAGTGTAATAGATAGACTACATGGCTCGTTGTGCATGTCATCCTGTGCCTATGTACATACTTCTTCCTACTTCTTGGATGATGGAAAAATTTACCTGTAATCAACCCGTTACATGTAGTGCACCCACTACATTTGAAGCACCCAGGTTTTACTTCCTCCAACCATGTCCTGGTTAAGTAAAAGTGCACTGGATCTGTGAGTTGTAGGATATCTTTCAGAGATATACCCCTTCGGTATCCAATTCTTGGTTCACCCATTCCTTTAAAAGGAAGGGCATCCTCCAAGCTCAGTAATCTCCAATAACTCTTCAGGATAGCACTCAAGCCATTTTTATCAGCCGCATAAGTGGTGACCAGTGTCATCTTCTCTTGCTCCACTTCAAGGACATCTTCTGATTTTTGGACCGCACCTGAACTTACTTCCCTGATGTGCTTCTCCAGTATTCGATTGCAGTAACCTCTTCTTAGGAAGCGCTCCTTCATTTCATCTGTCTGCCTTTCCGCACGACTTGCATCTGTGTTGTTCCTTTTAACCCTTACAAACTGGGACTTAGGTAAAGCCCTCTTAAGTGCTGAGGCATGACAGCTGGTTGCCTCCAGGAGGGAGTTTCTATCTGTGGTCTTCCGAAACAGAGTTGTACCAAGCCTCTCGTTGTTCTTAAAGATCTTAAGGTCTAAAAATTCAATCTCCTCCTGGCTCCATATCTGAGTGTACTGTGTTCAGCATTCAGTTCATTGAACCAGCTGAGCAGATCCTCCTCACTTCCAGACCAGATCAATATGAGATCATCTATAAACCTCCTGAAATAAAGGATCTCCTCCCTCTTAAAACATTCTGTGCCGTTATCTTCAAATTCAGCCATAAAGAGGTTCGCGTAGGATGGGGCCACATTGGACCCCATCGCCGTCCCCATTAGCTGCTGAAAAAATTGACGCTCAAATCTGAAGTAGTTTTTCTTCAGGCAAGTTTCCAGGAGGTCAAGGATGAAATCTACCGGTGGTCCTATGTATGGACATCTCCGAAGTTGTTTCCTTATTGCTGCTAAACCCTCATTATGAGGAATCACTGTATAAAGGCAAGTGACATCCAAGGTCACTAACCATTCTCCTCCTATCAATTGGATTCTTGTAAGTGACCTGATGACATCATTTGAATCCTTTATGTAGGTCCTCATATTCTGTACATGAGGTTGCAGTATGCTATCAATGTAGATAGCTAATGGTTGTAGTAATGAGTCCACCGCCGAAACGATCGGTCTCCCCGGTGGTCTCTCCAAGCTCTTATGCACCTTAGGGAGTATGTAGAAGATTGATATTTTCGGATAATCCTTTGTAGGTAATTCATAGTGTATTGTGTGATGATAATCCTTTGTAGGTAATTCATAGTGTCTTGTGTGATGATATCATCCTCCAGGGCTTTTTTAAGATAATCATCTATCTCTTTTTTAAATCTACCAGTTGGATCTCTTGGCAGTCTGGAATAAACAGTGTCATCATTCAATTGTGTGAGGATTTCTTCCCTGTAATAAGCATAGTCAAGTAGAACTATTGCCCCACCCTTGTCAGCCTTTCTAATCACAATTGTTTTATCCTTTGTCAAAGCCTTCAAAGAGTTCCTCTCTGCTTTAGTAAGGTTGAATCTTACCTGCTGCCTTTGGTCCTTTATAGACTCTTGCATTTCCTTCTCCAGTACTCTGCAAAAAGTTTGAATGTTGGGATTATTACTCATGGGATCAAAGGAGCTCTTCCTTTTAAATTACACCATGTGTTCTGTCTTACTAGGACCAAAATGTTCCTTTAGTCTTAACATTCTCTGAAATCTTTGAATGTCCACATGTAAGTCAAAGTAATCAGAAAGCCCCGTGGGTACAAAAGATAATCCTCTCTTCAAAAGCATCAAATCAGTCTCTGATAATGTCCTTTGACTCAGGTTGATGACAATATTATCTTCTTCTATCGTCTCTGGCGTGGTGGTCTTCCTCTTGTGCTGCCCCCTCCACGGGTGGGGGCGTCCCCTCCGGCGTTTTTTGATCTAGTAATAACACCTTCCTGGTATTGTGCTCCACTCTGTGACCTTCCTTCTGTTATACCATCAGAGTCAGTCCCTGAGCCTGAGCTGTCAACCGTTGCTAGGTTAGCTGGTCTCCTTGCCCTAAATCTTCTGGGCCTATACTCGCGTATGCGTTGCCTCTCCTCTGGCTTGAGGGTCCACTTGTATACCTTTCGTTCATGATAATCCTCCTGTACCGCCTCAAATTTTCTATTTTTAAAGGCAATCAGTTCCTTCTGGTATTGAATCAATTGTGTCTGTAGTTTTACAGTCCAATCTTCCTATCCTCTCTGTGTTAATATTTCATCATTCTCTGTAGTATAGGCCTCAATCTCTATTTTCAGCTGTGCAAAGAGACCTCTTACCTCTTGTATTACCAATAAGATCAGGTCCAGGGCACATTTGTTTAGAATATTGCACCATCTCTCACAAAAATTTGGATTATTTCTCCCCAGTGTGGGTACATTTTTTATTCTAAAGCCTCTAGGTATAAACCCTTTACAATAGTACTCTGAGAGATACTGGCCATGCAATTCCAAATCTTTCTCCCTTTTCTTTAGTTTCAACAAGTGGGATATAATGTGTTCAACCGGTCTATCTGCTGGGCCTGTAATTAGAATCTCAAATAGGATTTCCTGGGCATCCTCCTCTGTGTATTGAAATACTTTAGCACCCAAAATAGCCCCACTATTTGCCCCTTCTACATTGGCTTGTATTGGCTGCACCGGTTGAGACATGCTGCAGAAAAAATGGTGCTGAGTGATACACAAGTAAAGTATATCCTTCCTTATCCTTGGGTGCTTAAACAAACTTCTTACAAAAAATGTCAAACGGTAAAGCACTCTCAAATAATGTCCGGGGTGCACAGCAAAAAGATGCAAATAATCCAAGAAAAAGGCAGACACTCTCCGTTTACAATCAGCAAATTTTTACTAAGTGACGTTTCGGGGTTTCACCCCCATCCTCAGACTTACATATAATGCGTGTACAAAATGTTACATACTTATACCCTTACCCCACACCATTTACATAAACAATTAAACAATAATGCAATAATCACACAGTAATCATTTCACCTAAACTTCTTTTCCTCGAGGCCCTCAGCGGTGCATACCCAGCATTGTAGCTACGTCATCAAGAAGGAGACACTGCACTCTATTGGGTTACACCTCCGGAAGCCGCCAATCACCTACCACTGTCAACCCCAGCGTATATACGTCATAGCAGACGTCGCCTGTAGCTGGGGTTCCCATCACCAGTGACCGTGCGTTAAACACAATATCCCTGTAAAATCATAGAGTGAAAAAATATTATTAAACATGTTTATAAACATTAAGCAGCATTATCCCACATAGCCTCTGTCTATCGAACTAAAAGTCAGAACATGCCTGCACCAATATTTGCTAAAGCGTACTACACACTATACATAGAGACTAACATACTCTTACTGTTCCATACTGTGCACATTTTTCTTGGATTATTTGCATCTTTTTGCTGTGCACCCCAGACATTATTTGAGAGTGCTTTACCGTTTAACATTTTTTGTAAGAAGTTTGTTTAAGCACCCAAGGATAAGGAAGGAAATATTTTACTTGTGTATCACTCAGCACCATTTTTTCTGCAGCATGTCTCAACCGGTGCAGCCAATACAGGCCAATATAGAAGGGGCAAATAGTGGGGCTATATTGGGTGCTAAAGTATTTGAATACACAGAGGAGGATGCCCAGGAAATCCTATTTGAGACTCTAATTACAGGCCCAGCAGATAGACCGGTTGAACACATTATATCCCACTTGTTGAAACTAAAGAAAAGGAAGAAAGATTTGGAATTGCATGGCCAGTATCTCTCAGAGTACTATCGTAAAGGGTTTATACCTAGAGGCTTTAGAATAAAAAATGTACCCACACTGGGGAGAAATAATCCAAATTTTTGTGAGAGATGGTGCAATATTCTAAACAAATGTGCCCTGGACCTGATCTTATTGGTAATACAAGAGGTAAGAGGTCTCATTGCACAGCTGAAAATAGAGATTGAGGCCTATACTACAGAGAATGATGAAATATTAACACAGAGAGGAGAGGAAGATTGGACTGTAAAACTACAGACACAATTGATTCCGACCAGACGGAACTGACTGCCTTTAAAAATAGAAAATTTGAGGCGGTACAGGAGGATTATCGTGAACGAAACGTATACAAGTGGACCCTCAAGCCAGAGGAGAGGCAACGCATACGCGAGTATAGGCCCAGAAGATTTAGGGCAAGGAGACCAGCTAACCTAGCAACGATTGACAGCTCAGGCTCAGGGACTGACTCTGATGGTATAACAGAAGGAAGGTCACAGAGTGGAGCACAATACCAGGAAGGTGTTATTACTAGATCAAAAAACGCCGGAGGGGACGCCCCCACCCGAGGAGGGGGCAGCACAAAAGGAAGACCACCACGCCAGAGACGATAGAAGAAGATAATATTGTCATCAACCTGAGTCAAAGGACATTATCAGAAACTGAGTTGATGCTTTTGAAGAGAGGATTATCTTTTGTACCCACGGGGCTTTCTGATTACTTTGACTTACATGTGGACATTCAAAGATTTCAGAGAATGTTAAGACTAAAGGAACATTTTGGTCCTAGTAAGACAGAACATATGGTGGGATTTAAAAGGAAGAGCTCCTTTGATCCCAGGAGTAATAATCCCAACATTCAAACTTTTTGCAGAGTACTGGAGAAGGAAATGCAAGAGTCTATAAAGGACCAAAGGCAGCAGGTAAGATTCAACCTTACTAAAGCAGAGAGGAACTCTTTGAAGGCTTTGACAAAGGATAAAACAATTGTGATTAGAAAGGCTGACAAGGGTGGGGCAATAGTTCTACTTGATTATGCTTATTACAGGGAAGAAATCCTCACACAATTGAATGATGACACTGTGTATTCCAGACTGCCAAGAGATCCAACTGGTAGATTTAAAAAAGAGATAGATGATTATCTTAAAAAAGCCCTGGAGGATGATATCATCAGACAAGACACTATGAATTACCTTACAAAGGATTATCCAAAAATACCAATCTTCTACACACTCCCTAAGGTGCATAAGAGCTTGGAGAGACCACCGGGGAGACCGATCGTTTCGGCGGTGGACTCATTACTACAACTATTAGCGATCTACATTGATAGCATACTGCAACCTCATGTACAGAATATGAGGACCTACATAAAGGATTCAAATGATCTGTTGATCTTCTATTTAAAATAAAGATAGCAAGAGAACGAAGTAAAATTGATAATAGGAGTAAATTAGAAAGTTGCTTAAAATTACATGCTCTATCTGAATCACAAAAGAAAACATTTGGGTTCAGTGTCCCTTTAAAGTGGCAATATGACAACCCTACTTCTACCTTAAGCTTAAAATATTTAACAATTCAACCAGTTTACTTTCCTGCTAGCAAGGCCTCAACTAGCTATCTATGTGGCAGACTGTACATGGTGTACTAAATACATTTGTCGCTTGCGCACAAACAACACTAGAAGTAATCTTTTAACATAGGCGGGTTATCGTGCATATTACAAGTTGAAAGTAAATTGTTTGCTCATGAACATAACTCACCACACACTAACTTTAGGACTTCTGATATCGCGATCATGTTAACTTCTTCTCCCCATAGACTTTAATGGAGTGCACTGTTGAAAAAAACACGCTACCTAGACACAGAGTGAGACCTACATCACTAAAAAAAAGGTAGTTATTAATATTTTACATTCCAATGTTCTTCACATAGAAGAAAATGTTCTTTTTTATTTAAATTTTTTTTTATATATATATGATTATTTTTTATAAAATATATATCTATACCTATATATGTATATGAATATATAGAAATGTATATTTAAAAAAACAAAGAACATTTTCTTGTATGTGAAGTGCATTAGAATTTAAAATATTTACAGTAAATGTACAGTAAAACACATTATAAAATATTAAAAGTGAATAAAAACAATTTTTTAACTCTTTCTGCTCTCGTAAACCTGACGCACACTAATTTGGTTTGCACTCGAACAAACATGTTTACTTTCAACTTATAATATGCACGCAATTAAACAGGCACTTGATGCGCACCACTTGTAATATAGCATTAATTATAGTATTCCTGCAATTATATCTAGGGCTCAGGCTCACAATCTTGGAGCTGCTTTTCACTCAGAGAGAATTGCCCAATACAGATAATTTACTTATAATTATTCACCAACTTAGGAATCCTGGCCAGTGTGTTTGGTTTCAGGTATCAATTAAAGGGACACTAAACCTAAAAAAAATTATTTCGTGATTCAGATAGAGCATGCAATTTTAAGCAACTTTCTATTTTACTCCTATTATCAATTTTTCTTCGTTCTATTGCTATCTTTATTTGAAAAAGAAGGCATCTAAGCTTTTTGTTGGTTCAGAACTCTAGACAGCACTTGTTTATTGGTGGATGAATTTATCCACCAATCAGCAAGGACAACCCAGGTTGTTCACCAAAAATGGGCCGGCATATAAACTTACATTCTTGCATTTCAAATAAAGATACCAAGAGAATAAAGAAAATTTGATAATAGGAGTAAATTAGAAAGTTGCTTAAAATTTCATGCTCTATCTGAATCACGAAAGAAAACAATTGGGTTCAGTGTCCCTTTAATGGAAAATAATCAACTGCTCAATTAGTTATAGGTTTCCTTAAAGGGTCATAATAATAGAAAAATAAATGCTCTAATCCATTTAGGCATGTCATTTTACAACTATCGACCTTGTTCTCTAGTGTGTTTAACCCCCGCAAAGGGGTTAAACACATAGTAGAAGTGCCACTCTAGACCCATGGTGCACCCTTTGCTGTGAATAAACACACAGTAGAGCAGGGTAAATAGTTAAAGGATTAGATCATGTCATTTTTTTATTATGGCCCTTTAAATAAATAGAAGCTAAGAAATAGAGAATCATATTGCACTGAGGCTAATAAAATGGAAGTATTTGAATTCTCTTTTACATTTTCTTAAAGTGTTCAGAAGTTTTTGTAGGTACAAATATTTTAACATTCCTACTGCTTTTGGCAGAAGATATTTGCATAAATTTCCTTTTCCCTTTTTTCTATCATATTATACAGTTATACAGCAAAAATTGTGCTTGTCACTCTCTCCCTAGAGAGACCTGGGGGTCGATCCGATAAAAATCGTCGCCCGCAAAATCCGGCGACGCCAAGAATTGCGCGGATTTGGTATCCTATATACGGCGTAAGCTAGAAGTTACGCGCGTAGATTTCTGGCGTCGCCCGTAGTTTTTTGGCCCATAGACTGACATATAAAACACGCGCAATTTGCTATCCTATATACGGCGTAAGGACTTACGCGCGCAGATTTTTCTAAATCTACGCCATTCTCAGCTCGCCACAAATTGAAGGCGCAGGTACCCTTGCACTGACTTAGAAACCAACGTAACTCTCAGAAGGCCTAACAAATGCATGCCTAACAATATACATAGCAGCAGCTTGTTCACAAATAGTTAACCTCTTAAAAGCATTTATTATTCCTGCCCCTGCAAGTGTGTCAAACCAATCACAACCAGACACTCAGCCTTTCAAACTGTAAAAGATAAATAAAGAGTGTTGGGTGTTATCAAAAAAAAGTGTTGTGTATTTTGTATATGTGTGTATGCAAAATGTGTGCAATATGAAAAAAAGTGTAAGTAAATGTACTGGCTTAACAATCCAACCAACAATCCGACCTAACTAACTTTTGATGATGCTCCTTTCTCACTACTCTTACCACTAATCTCTCTACTCGCTGTAGTGTGCTGTAGCTCCAAGAACCAACCAAACACACTAAAGAAATGGCGGCTGCGCAGGGGTTTAAGTATGATTTTTGAATCTCGTCATTACGTGGCGCATCTCTTAGAACTGGCGTAATTTTTTACGAGTCGTAGGGAAATTTGCATAAAACTACACTTTATTGAGACTTTACGTGAACAAAAAACAGGCGCAAGTACTTGCGACGACTAAAAGGTGTATTTGCGCACATTTTGGCTGCTCGTCGGTTTTCATGACTTACGCCAGTTTAGCATCTGACGGCGGTGAATATTGGATAGCTCGAGTTGCGAGCTGAAACTGCGGGCGACGCGGGTTACCTCGCTTGCGCCGAAAACTACGACCTATATCGGATCGCGCCCCAAAAAGCTAATGCTGTAACCAAAGTATGTCGCAAAATGCTGCTGCAAGCTACATATCTCCCGTAATTAAGGTCAATTAAGATTCACTTTAAATGCACTGCCCTAAGCAATCATGGTGTATTTACAGCTGGATCTGGCAACACGCTGCACACTTAAAGGGACAGTAAGGATCAAATTAACCTGACATGATTCAGATAGAGCATGCAGTTTTTAACAACTTTTCAATGCACTTTTATTATATAATTTGCTTCATTCACTTGGTATCCTTCAATGAAAAGCACACCTAATTATGCTAGGGGGCAGCAATGTGCTACTTGGAGCTAGCTGCTTGGTGGCTGCACATATATGCCTCTTGTCATTGGCTCACCAGATGTGTTAGCTAGCTCTGAGTAATACATTGCTGCTCCTTATACTAAAAGAATTAAGCTAATTTGATCATAGAAAAAAATGGTATGCTCTTTATGAATCATGAAAGAAAAAAAAAATTGGGTTTCATATCCCTTTAAGAACAGAAACTGATTTCCAGCCTTTCTATGGAGTTTGGAACAGCACAAAAAACAAGGGCCTAGATTCCAAGTGGAGGGAAAAAATATTAGGTAACAGCTTATGTTAAATCAATAGCTCTCCTATGACAAGTTGAAAGTAAAATGTTAGGCATGATAACATCTTGTATGGGCCGGTGCACTCCAAAAGCTTCTTTGGGATACATATATATATATATATATATATATATATATATATATATATATATACATATATATATATATATATATATATATATATATATATATATATATGATAAATATAGATAGATAGATAGATGATAGTGCTTTTTAACTTTGATTAGAAAGAAATTTGTTATTTATACAGCATCCCACAAAAGTGAGTACACCCCTCAAATTTATGTAAATATTTTATTATATCTTTTCATGTGACAACACTGAAGAAATTATACTTTGCTACAATGTAAAGTAGTGAGTGTACAGCCTGTAGCAGTGTAAATTTGCTGTCCCCTCAAAATAACTCAACACACAGTCATTAATGTCTAAACCATTGGCAACAAAAGTGAGTACACCCCTAAATGGAAATGTCCAAATTGGGCCCAAAGTGTCAATATTTTGGGTGGCCACCATTATTTTCTAGCACTGCCTTAACCCTCTTGGGCATGGAGTTCACAAGAGCTTCACAGGTTGCCACTGGAGTCCTTTTCCACTCCTCCATGACGATATCACGGAACTGGTGGATGTTAGAGACCTTACGCTCACCCACCTTTCATTTGAGGATGCCCCACAGATGCTCAATAGGGTTTAGGTGTGGAGACATGCTTGGCCAGTCCATCACCTTTACCCTCAGCTTCTTTAGCAAAGCAGTGGTCGTGTTGGACATGTGTTTGGGGTCGTTATCATGTTGGAATACTGCCCTGCGGCCCAGGTTCCGAAGGGAGGGGATCATGCTCTGCTTCAGTATGTCACAGTACATGTTGAATGGCAGCACTCATGCAGGCCCAGACCATGACACTCCCACCACCATGCTTGACTGTAGGCAAGACACATTTGTCTTTGTACTCCTCACCTGGTTGCCGCACACACACGCTTGACACCATCTGAACCAAATAAGTTTATCTTGGTCTCATCAGATCACAGGACATAATTCCAGTAATCCATGTCCTTAGTCTGCTTGTCTTCAGCAAACTGCTTGCAGGATTTCTTGTGCATGATCTTAAGAAGAAGCTTCCTTCTGGGACGACAGCCATGCAGACCAATTTGATGCAGTGTGCGGTGTATGATCTGAGCGCTGACAGGTTGACCCCCCACCCCTTCAACCTCTGCAGCAATGCTGGCATTACTCATACGTCTATTTCCTAAAGACAACCTCTGGATATGATGCTGAGCATGTGCACTCAACTTCTTTGGTCGACCATGGCCAGGCCTGTTCTGATTGGAACCTGTCCTGTGAAACCTGCTGTATGGTCTTGCCCACCATGCTGCAGCTCAGTTTCAGGGTCTTGGCAATCTTCTTATAGCTTAGGCCATCTTTATGTAGAGCAACAATTCTTTTTTCAGATCCTCAGAGAGTTCTTTGCCATGAGATGCCATGTTGAACTTCCAGTGACCAGTATGAGAGAGTGTGAGAGTGATAACACCAAATTTAACACACCTGCTCCCCATTTACACCTGAGACCCTGTAACACTAATGAGTCACATGACACCAGGGAGAAAAAAAGACTAATTGGGCCCAATTTGGACATTTCCTCTTAGGGGTGTACTCACTTTTGTTGCCAACGGTTTAGACATTAATGGCTGTGTGTTGAGTTATTTTGAGGGGACAGCAAATTTACACTGTTATACAGACTGTACACTCAATACTTTACATTGTAGCAAAGTGTCATTTCTTCAGTGTTGTCACATGAAAATATATAATAAAATATTTACAAAAATGTGAGGGGTGTACTCACTTTTGTGGGATACTGATATATATATATATATATATATATATATATATATACACTGTATACACAAACACACACATATGCATGTTGACACAACTGTGAGTCACAGGTCATATGCAGTAATCAAATGCATATTAAAAACTGTCCCCAAAAAGAATTTAATGTGAATATTGATAACATTATTGAAATCATTTAAATAAAAATGTCCCAGTAAGGTCAGTCAGGTTTGTAATAAAGCACATTTAAAATGCAGAGCAATTTAAATACATGAATGCTTCATCATTAAATTTGCACTCCCTCAGTTTTCACCACATTGGGAAACATATGGTCACATTTACATAAAGAGAATGTTGTAGTTGTAGCTGGAGGCCCAGCAAAGAATATTACATTCCCATTCAATGTACAATGTAGTATATTACTGGTGTATAGGCAGTAGTCTTAAAAAGAACTGGTGATTTTGTAGATAGGACATGAAAAGTATTGTAAGGCTGACCTCTGAATTAGAAATTATTTATATATTTTCTCATTGCTCAGAAAAGGTCATAGATGGCATTTATGGGGCTCAAGAGAGAGAAAATGATTATAACAATTCTAGAAGATATGTGGTATAGCCGCCCTTTATTCAATCTTTATGCAATTGTAAGGGGCATGTATCCACTTCCTTAAAATGGGTGAATCTCTGCTGCACCTCTCTGTGAGTCCCTTCACTGGCTCCCCATTCACAATAGAGTTAAATTCAAAATTCTCACCCTGACCTACAAAGCCCTCACCAATGCTGACCCACCCTACCTGTCCTCACTTATCAACAAATATACTCCTGCCCGCCCCCTAAGATCCAACAATGACCTGCTTCTTGCGTCCTCTACCATCACCTCCTCTCATGCTAGACTACAGGACTTCTCTCGTGCAGCACCAACCCTCTGGAATGCACTTCCTCGTGCTGTCAGACTTGCCCCTAACCGCTCCTCCTTTAAACGTTCCCTAAAGACCTTTCTGTTCAAGGAAGCTTATCACCCGACTTATTAACAAACTAACTTCACTTAACTAACAGTTGCCCTCTATCTCCTCACTAATATCATTCTCACCTTTGCAGTCCCCACCTCCTGTTTCCCATCCTCCTACCCATCTAGATTGTAAGTTCCCACGGGAATAGGGCCCTCAATTCCCCCTGTATTTTGTCTGTAAAATTTTTTCTTATCGTATTGTTTCTTCATTGTACTGTTATCCTTGTACCCATGGGTAGAACTGTGGAATCTGTTGGCGCTTTATAAATAAAGAATAATAATAATAATAATTTTAAATGAGTGGTTTAGATAATGTGATTAATGTAAAATTGCAGTTACTTAATTAATTATACACCATAGGTTGAGAAATTAAATGAGGATGAAAGTGAAATGGTGTCTCTTTTCAGCAAAAAATGCAACCTATATATCCAAGAGACATCTTATCATAGATTCTGTAGGCTTGGCCACACCATGCACCCTCTAGGTGCGTTAGCAGATGGTTAAAGTGATGAGCAGAGTGAATAGGAAGGGCCAGATTCATTAGATGGTGGCCTGAGTTTTCCTCTTCCTCAGGTAGGCAAATCAAAAGAACTCCTTGACACCCTATTGCCTTACTGTGGGAGAGCTAAGTTCTACTGCAGTCGCTCAGTTTGGCTGCTAACCTCTGTAGGTAAGAACTCACTTGACACATTCTTGATAAGTTAATAAGCATAAATGTTGATAATTTATTTAATAAACTCTTTCCTCCATTTTGTTTTCTGTGTGTTTATTACTAAGTAGAAAGGGGTTAGTATTTGGCTGGAAATGACCAGACTATGTGGCCGATTTATTAACAGTTGGATGGACATGATCTGCTGTAGCATACGCTGTCTGCATTTAACATTGCACAAGCAGTTCTGGTTAACTCCTTGGGCAATGCCGCCCCCTGCAGATTTGCGGCCGATAGAAGGGGGTGTCAATCAACCCGATCGTATGAGATCAGGCGGGTTGATGTCTGCAGCCTCAGAGGAGGTGTACGAGTTAAGGAGCAGTGGTCTTAAGACCGCTGCTTCTTAACTCCTGTTTCCGGCGAGCCTGAAGGCTCGCGCAGAAACAAGGGCATTCAGGCCCATTCGGCACTTAATAAATCGGCCCCTAGGCATCTAATCCCTTATCCAAATGATTCTCAGCAAAGATAGGTTTGAAAATGTTAGCTTTATTTCTATACACTAGGATACTGCAACCTTCTACCTATGTATAAATAAATGTCTACAGTTTAGTTTAATTTGGATAGAAATAATATATTCACTAGTATAGGTTCTGATTTGCTCAGGGTTTAGTTTTTATTCAGATAACTAATTTTACATGTAAAAATCAGAAAATGTTTTAATAAGAGCGATGATTGAAAAAACAAATACAAATTTGCGACATATATAAATATATCTCAAGTCCCATTTTTATTCTTACATAAACCATCATTTTAACAGTAAGCTTCTTTAATACCAAAACTATTTTTAGGACGGAGACAAAGGATCACATTTTAGAAACCATACAATCTCCATTTGTATCAAACCCTTATTGTGGAATATAAGTCAATTTTAAAATTATCAATAAAACACGAGCATTAAAAATGTGCTCAATATTTCATTAACGTTCTGAATATTCTGACTTAATTTAGTATCCCTTCATAAGCTTCTGCATGGTAACTTGCCTGTCTAAGCAAAGATTTTCCATATTTGTAGATTTTTTGATCTGTCATAAGTATGAGAATAAAAGAGGTTTTTGACTGACACTGACTTGCATTGAAAAAATTAGAGATGATCACATTTTCCAAACTGAACAAGCTCATTTAGCCCTGATGTGTTATATGTGGAAAGATATTTGCTAGAAGAGAGATTTAACTCTGGAGCGTACCATTTTCTTATCAGTATTAACAATGTTAAGGAGATACAGTAGTAATGTTGTTAAGATCTATCAGGGAACAGAGTATTCTAAAATGTATTTATTTTTTTAAATATTCTGACCTAAATTACAAGGGACGCTATTAATATTGCAGGACAACAATAAGATTAACCTGCAATATGGTATTACAAGTTCATGGTAAAATAGAATTACTAGAGAATGTTTAGCGCACTGACACATCACTTTAGCATGTCTTATACTTTTAATGGATAGAGCGGCTTTGGTAAATATCGCTCATATTACAAGTTTGAGCACAACACATATGGAGCTAGATTACAAGTGGAGTGCAAATTATCACTACCGCTAGCTCACTAACTGCGCTTGACTTTGGCTTTTTGCGCGCGTCGGTTACCACATGTATTACAAGTTGAAAGTAAAACGTTTTTGCTTGTGCGCTAACCCAACGTGCGCAAAAAGCCGAAGTTACAATATCTTGACCGCCAAATCATGCCCTTCACCTGATTGTACAGTTTGTGAGCTACAAATGTTTTTTACATTTTTAAATGGTTGAAAAAATAAATAAAAGAAAAATAATATTTCATGATATAAAAAATTACATGAAATTAAAATTTACACCAGAATTTTTATTGTTTAAAAAGATAGATAATCCCTTTATTACCCATTCCCCAGTTTTGCATAACTAACACAGTTATATTAATACACTTTTTATCTCTGTGATTACCTTGTATCTAAACCTCTGCAGACTGCCCCTTATTTCAGTTATTTTCAGTGCCGGATTGGGCCACCGGGACACCGGGATATTTCCCGGTGGGCCGGAGCAGCTGGGCCGGAGCAGCTGGGCCGGCTGTCCTCAGTTTAGTAAGTGGTGCTGCTGTGGGCTGATATGCAAGGCTGAGTATTGGCTAAGCCTAATACCTACGCGCAGGCTTTACCACTACTGTACTGTGTGTGGACTTTTGTGAGAAGGATCTGGATGTGGGAGGAGCAGCTTTGCCGGTTGCAGCTTTGTCCTTCTGCTGTGTTGCAGAAATGAAAAAGAATAGGTAGATATTAGACAGGAGATAAGAAAGGGTTCCTCCCAGTAAAAGGTACTGCAGTTTATCTTTTTTCTATATCTTTTGTCTACCTTGTGTTTTGTAAAAAAGGCTGACACTTTTGACATCTGCTCTCCCCAGAATTTAGTGGCTTAGAAAAAAAAGTTTGTGCTCTTGCCTTACCAACATCATAGCATCCAGAGCACAAATTAACTCTTTAGCTACCAAAAGGACTGTAGTTTATTTCCAAGCAGTTCAAAGTAGCCCTTTTTGTCAGCTATGGGGTTAAATTTGTTCTCTACAAGCTATCTTTTTGTTTTCGATAGATCTACAGGGCAGAAGGTTGAAGGGGTTGCCACTCCAATGACACAGTGATTTATAACATTCAGTTTCAAGGAGCAGTGGTCTACTAAAAGTTAATATGCAAGTTTTTGTGTGTGTATATATATATATATATATATATATATATACAGGGTCGGCTCCAAGGGGGGGCATTGGGGGGGCGATGCCCACCCAAATGGAATGCCGTGCCCCCTCAAAAAATATTGATATGATCATACGCTGCACTAGAAGGGTTTTCTGGCTGGCTCTCTGCAACACCAACAGTGCAACATATTTTCTGTCTCGACCCTGACCTAAGACTTCATGGGCTGGCCCAGCTATTGGCTTGCTATAGCCTATGGGAATTGGGAATGTGGGTGCACTGCGCGCGTGTGATGACAGAGTGTGGAGATGGAGCTCACTTGCCCAGCTGTGCCTGCGCTGCCTGCCGCTGTGTGTATATATATATATATATATATATATGTGTGTGTGTATGTATGTATATATATATATATATATATTTATATATACTATATATATGTGTATGTATGTGTGTGTATATATATATATATATATATATATACAAACAAAAAAGTATTAGCGCACATCCATTTTCAAAAGCACAAGATATTTTTTGAACTGCTGCAAAAAATTGCCTGCAAAACACATCAAGAGTCAACTATTCTTTTTAAATAAAATTGGGATCTTAGTCACATAATATGGCCATATTCTGCTTAGCCAGTCACCAACTTACAAGGTGCCCCAATATAGACTGGTCCTAACACTACAGTCCTTTGCCTCGGAGGGCTGAATCATATATATATATATATATATATATATATATATATATATGTGTGTGTGTGTGTGTATACTACTACTCGACAAACTATTGGGCTGGTCTTTAATATTTCCAGGGCTGTTTATTAAGCCCAGTCTGGACCTGGTTATTTTGACAGACTTGCATTTTTGCCAATCAGTGCTGACTCCTAGGTAACCCCACAGGCATGAGCACAATGTTATCTATATGGCACACATGAACTAACGCCCTTTTTACCTAGAGGTAAAAACCTGTCAAAATGCATTCAGAGAAGAAGCAACCTTTAAGGGCTAAGATATTAGCACATGATTCTACCTAGGTTAAGCTTTTGACTAAGAATACCAACAGAACAAAGCAAAATTGATATTAACAGTAAATTGAAAAGTTGTTTAAAATTGCATGCCCTCTCTGAATCATGAAAGTTTATTTTTGACTAGACTGTCCCTTTAATTGTCGATAAATAAAATTTTATGGGAGCACAGCTCTGCTCATTCATTTATTTATTGCCTATGGTTGCATTTGTGCTACAAGTGCAGGGTTGAGTAGTTGCTAAAAAGATTTACGTGGTGCTCAATAACTTTGAACTACAATAATATGTTAACAAGATAATCCTAGTAAAGCAGAAATATTTAAAAAAATTGAAATGGAAGCTTATTTTCACACACAAAAAAAAATAAAAAAATTAGGCTGCCACCAAGTAAAAAATAAAACGTGCACTTGACATAATAATTTTAGTGTCAACATTTGCAGTAGTAAAGAGTTTTGTAGACATGAGCTGCTTATTGTTTTAAAAATTATGGCTCATTGACATAAAAATAGTGATTCCGTTGGGTGCATTTGCTTAAATTTGCTGAGTGAGTAGATACAACACATACCTCCAAACATTTTTGGCTGCGAATCTGGGACACAGGAGGTTGATAGGAGCCCGTCACCATTTTAGGAATGTAGCTGTGTTGGGAGGGGAGGGATCATGGGTGGTTAGTTGGCAGGATTGTGGATGTGCCTGGGTGTCTGTGGGTGTGTCAGGGCAGTTTGTGGGTGTTTCTGGGTGTTCCGTGGGTTGGGGTAAGGTAGATTCTGTAAAGAGAGACATTTGGCTGGCCAAGAGGGACAGATCTCAGAATTAGGACTGTTCTTCTCAAATGGGGACAGTTGGGAGGTCTGACAACAGGATGCAGAAAATATTGAAATGCAAATTCTACAAAGAGACTGTTTGTGGGAGGGATTTGAGAAGAGCAAAAAAATGAGTATTCCCTGGTAATGGAAAAGAAAAATAAATCTACGGTAATAAGAATAAAACCATTTCAAACAAGAAAACAGTGGCTCCTGGAGGCTGCAGGGCATAGATGGAGGGAGCTTTGACCTGGGGAGGAAGAGGCCCTGTATGGGGTAGGAGGTGCTATAGGAGGAGCTGGAGGCAAAGTGTTAAAGATGTGGGCTGAGCTGGAAAACCATCAGATTGTTATTGTAGGAGTAGAGATAACATCTGATGGTTTTTCCTGTCCTGCAGCTGGAGCCCCTAAGGTAATTGCTTGTTCCTTCTAGTTGGCGGTCCAAGCACATTAGGGGTTTATCCCCCTCCTTAAGATATTTGAGTCAGGGGAATCTTTCATATACTATTAATTTTGGGATTTAGGGTGGGCTGTGTATGCTGGGCCTGATTGTGTCATGTGTAGAAGATTTTGTCACTCTGCTACATGGGAGAGTAGTATGGCTGGCTGCTTTCCCCCTCCCAGGCATAAGGGTTAATAGACATTCAGCCGTGTAAGATTTTGTTTGTGCTACCCCCCCTTTTGATTTGAAATCACCTTTTCATTTCAATTACAAGTGGGGTTACTGTTGGTAATAGTGGATGAGGAGAGCGCCTTTCCTCAGATGTAGGTTTAAATTTGATTTGGTTCTATCAGAGGCTCTGCGTAGCAAGGAAGCATGGCAGAGCGGTCTGCATCCAAAAGGCAGCAGGGGTTTCTACTTTCAACCTCACCGGGTCCCCACGTGGTAGCAGCAGTCCGGGGACAAAGACCACGGGTGGTGATTTGCCACAGGAAGTTTCTTCAGGCTGAGACCTATGACCGACGGAGTCAGGTAGCTGAGCAAACAATTGTGGGGTGTTTTTACGTATGCGCTGCCTATATGGAGAGACAGGATCGTTGCAATATGTGATTTCAGCAACAGTTCCTTTATTTACTGCTGTTCCGTTTGACAATTGGGGAGTATTGTAAAATTATTTGTTCCTTTAGATTTGTCAATTCAAAGCATTCATTTGGGATAAGCTGCTTTATATTTACACCATCTAGTATAGTTTATGTCACTGAACTTATGTAAAAATGTTTTATAAAAGTACATATTTTTATTTACACCCAGGTACAAAAATGTGCAGCTGCCCTGGTTGAGAATCTGTTTTAGATGTTGCTTATTGACCCTGTCTGTTTATCAACAGTGTTTGTTACCTGCGCTTATATGTTCCTTACAGTTGCATGTGCTATGGAGACTTTTCTCTGTCATTGCAGGGTTTAGATGGCACCTTTTTATATTTGTCGCTGCTACTATACGTAAAAATAAGGGTACGCATAGTGAAGGGAATTTATTTACTCTGGGGCATAGTGCTGTATTTTCCGGAATATAAAGTGAATTTTTCAAATGCACTCTAATAGAGTTCTATGCTTATGTTTTATGATGCTAAGGGGAGACCCTATGTGTATACGGCGAGGGTAGGGTTAACTTTCACGCCACTGGTCTTTTGAAGCAATCTTGCTGATCTAGACCTGTGGCAAGTTTAGGGCCTAATATTTTATTTTACAGAAGGGGTTTTGTGTTTTTTTCTCTCCTCAGGGACAAGTTTTGGTTTCTTTAGGGGATATACATATTATATATATATTTGTAATTTGCACGTTTATTAATACTAATCGCTTATTAATACTAATTCGCCTGCTGTGTTGTCTTTCACTTTTTGCTCTGCCTTAAGAGCTTAGAGCGATTTTGTTTTATTTCATGGGATCCATTGTTTTCACTGACATTTTGTGGCAGTTCCATGTATTTTGCCTAAACATTTTTTGGACAGTCAGGTAGTGGTAAAAATTATTCTACATTTGCGGGAACAAGGAATGTAGATGATACTCCATGTTGGGGATCTCTTAGCTATTAGGGGGTTATCTCATTTCAGAGGAGGTTTGGTTTTGTGTTTTATCTTCTGCTGAAGAAGTTTGCTCACATAGGGGTTATACAGACTATATATATATTGTAATTTTGCATTTTACTAACTCTTATGGTGTGCTGGTTTACACTCTCTGCTCTGCCTCAAGAGCTTAGAACGGTTTTTGTTTTTTTTTATTTCCGGGGATCCCTTTGTTTTGTCTGCTATCTAGTGGCAGCTGACTGTGATTTGGTATAATTTTCTGTTTTGTTGCCTATGTAGAATGTATGTATATATATATATGTATGTTATATGGGTATTTGAGGTCATACAAATATTTCTATAATTTATATTGTTTGATATATACATTGTATGCGTGGTTATATAAAAAATTATTTTGTTGAACAATTAATTTTCAATGTTTTGAATTTTATTCCTAGGAAGAATTTAATTTATGATATGGGGGATTTTCTTTTCTCTATGTGGTAGTACGGGTGTGCAAATATTACCCTATTTCATAATGAAGAGAAAACTGCGCTGCCGGTGGCTTCCTCCATTCTGTTATGTTGAATCTAGGGACATTAATAGGGTACTTTTTATATCCTATGAGCCAGGCGGTTTGTAGATCACTTTTATTAGTGCAGCCTGCAACGTTAACACTTTGGGTTGGACCCTCTACCCATTTGAGGTCTATAAATGTTTCCTTGTGTACCACCTAGATTTATAGCGGTGCGGAATCTGTTGGTGCTTTCTAAATGAAATCAAAGAGGGGAGCCACTGATGATGAATAAAGTTTTTTATTGTTCAAAAGTTATAAAGTGGAGGCATCCCACAATGGCAGATGGCTAAGCATCAAAGTTTTCATGTTTCAACCCTCTGGCCGCAATCAAAGCATGGTGCTTTCTAATTACCGAATAATAATAATAAGGCAGTATTCTCTGTATGTATGATGGCTGTTGCAACTTCAAGGATTTTACGTTGTATCTTGATGGGACAGTTTTCTTAAAGGGTTTCCCACCCTTAAAGGACCAGTCAATGATGTAGATTTGCATAATCAACAAATGCATAATCAGAAGACAATGCAATAGCTCTTAGTCTGAACTTCAAATGAGTAGTAGATATTGTTAAATAAATTTCAAGGTTGTGTCTGTTTCCACTCCCCCTGTATCATGTGACAGTCATCAGCCAGTCACAAATGCATATAAGTATATGCTGTGACTTCTTGCACATGCTCAGTAGGAGTTGGTGACTCAAAAAGTATGAATATAAAAAGACTGTGCACATTTTGTTAGTGGAAGTAAATTGGAGAGTTGTTTGGAATTGCATGTTGTCTCTGAATCATGAAGCTTGGTTTTGACTTGAGTGTCCCTTTAATTAGACTGCAATGATCCATTTTGCTTGCTGGAGTTTATTACATGGTTTTCAGGCATTTTCAATTCCCAGATATGGGTATGTAATATTGTATTTCACCTGTGGTGTTCCCACCCATCCTTTATCTCAAGGTCAAGATATGTTAACGCAGCTAGGAGAAGACAATTTGCACTCCCATTGGGGTATTGAAGGGAGGGGAATACATTTTATTTTCCATGTTCTCTCCATTGGGCTTGATCAGCCATAATAATTGGTCCCACTGGGAATGGGTTCTGAAGATGTGATTTCCATGGGCTCGCAGGTGTTCTTTTACCTCAGGTTATCTACATCTGTCCGAATGGAAAAAGGGGCAGTCTGATGTTGTTCCCTACTAGGGCGGATGCTTTTCCTTGTGTGGCCCTATGTAATTTTGTATGGCTTAGGCCTATTATGGTTCACTATTTATACGCAAAGATGGTGGGGTGCTATTACAGTTTTCAATTTTGGTCAGTTTTTTGCAAGGGATCTAGGGGAGTTGGGTTTTGATCGCAGTGAAATTGTAAATTGCCCTCCTTTAGGATTGGGGCACCCACGGAAGCTGTTGTTGTGGGTTTAGTGGAACAAGTTATCCAAGGTGTGGTTAGGTGGAGGTTCTGTTAATCTTCTCCCTCATGGGTGTTTTTAAGAATTTGAGCGTTTAATTTGTTTATGGCTGTTCCGGTCATGTCCTTGTAGCTCCGGTTCATGTTTGGGTGGTGGGCCACTCTTTCATTTATTGGTACAGGCTTGCTGCTCTGGTTGAGAGGGAGGGCCTTCAGCCGAGGTTTTTTGATAAACAAAAATACTTTTGAATGGTTTGGAGTACGGGCCTCAGATGTGATTGCATATTGCTGCTGGTGGTGGGTTACGCTGATCTGTTGCCGTCTCTGGGGGTCATGGTGTCCCAGGCCGGAGGTGTTGATTTAGGTTCTTGTCTCAGAGAGGCCTGGTGTGGTAGATTAAGAGGTAGTTGGAGAGGCTGTGTGAGCCTTTCCAGGCTTTATCCATCCTGTGGTCGGTCATGGTTACGATATTGGTTGGTGCTAGTTCCCTCATGTCTGCAATTGGCTATGGCCATAAGTGAATGGGTTAGCCTCCCCACGGGGTGGGAGAGCAGGTTATGTAGCTCCTTGGACACAGGGTTCTTTGGAGCTTGGGATTTTTTTTGTTTTTTTTTAAAGAAATAACGGACTTATGTACGTCCAGGTAAATTTATATACGGCCTGGTCAACAAGTAAATGGAGATTAGTGAATTAAGTTTGGGAACTAGAATATTCATAGTTAACTGAGTTTATATGGTTACAGAGTTAGGTATTTGGTGTTTTTAAACCTGTTATTTAATAAACAGGCTGTGGCCAGGAATTTTACCAAACATCAGGTGTCTGTGTATTCTTTAAGTGAATGCTTTTGGGAAATTAAAGTTCATGGGGACGTTATGGGGAGTAGAATGGGTATCAGTGAAAGGCTATGTAAGGCAAGTGTGTGGGCGGCTATTTTAAAAAAAAAAATTTAAAAAATTAATTCTTAGGCAGCAAACAAGTTTCCCTCCTTCCCTCCCTCCCATTATTTGCAGTTTTATGTTTTTGTCACAAGTCTTTGGCGGGTGCTAGTTCCCTCGCATCTGCAATTGGACTATGGCCTTAAGTGAATGGGTTAGCCTCCCCACGGGGTGGGAGAGCAGGTTAAGTAGCTTCTTGGACATGGGGTTCCTTGGAGCTTGGGGTTTTTTAAAGAAATAATGGACTTATTTAAGTCCAGGTGAATTTATATAAGGCCTGGTCAACAAGTAAATGGAGATTAGTGAATTAAGTTTGGGAGCTAGCATCTTCATAGTTGACTGAGTTTACATGGTTAAAGAGTTATGTTATGTATTTGGTGTTTTTAAACTTGTTATTTACTAAACAGGCTGTGGTCATTATTTTACCAAACATAAGGTGTCTGTGTATTCTTTAAGTGTTGAATGCTTTAGAAAAATGAAAGTTCATGGGGACGTTAATCGACGACTCATGGGTTCTAGTAAATAGGATCATGGGGGCATTTGTGCGGAGACTTGGTGTGGTGGTGCAATGCTCAGACTTAGCTGAGGTTGGAGTGGATGAGTTCTATCTGCCCGATGGGGTGCATTTGAATGACTTTGGTCTGCAGCTGTTTATCTTTAATTTTAAGGAGGCACTGTGTGCGGTTGGAGGGTTGGCGGGACTGGGCTGAGGTGTCAGGCCAGTCGGTGGCGGGGGTGCTAGCCCTTAAATTACAGGAAACCTATGGCAAATGGTTGTGTGGTGGTATTTTGCATTCCCATGGGGGAATTCAAGATGGGGGTTTTCTAAGGGCACGGGGTTCCTTAGAAACTTATATGGATGATCGCTGACGGGCCCAACCACTTGCACGGTTGGGTCTAGTAAAAGGAGTTACGGCCATAGTTAAAAGATATGGAAATCAGGAAGGCCTAGCACCGCTGTTGGTTGATGTGTAAAATGTTTACAGTTATTTGCACTTTAATTTATCGAGTTATTAAAGTTTTTACAAAGTTTTTATTGAATAAAGGGCTGCGGCCAATTTGTACCAAAGCTAAGTCTGTTGTCTGTTATTTATGAGGGTGGTTGTTGGAAGGATGGTATGGGGTGTTTTGTTGGTTTAAGGGGCCGGAGATTGACGACATAAAAGGTCAAGTGGCTCCTGGAGGCTGCAGGGCATAGACGGAGGGAGCTTTGACCTGGGGAGGAAGAGGCCCTGTATGGGGTAGGAGGTGCTATAGGAGGAGCTGGAGGCAAAGTGTTAAAGATGTGGGCTGAGCTGGAAAACCATCAGATTGTTATTGTAGGAGTAGAGAAAACATCTCCCTCCCACCCGTCCCTGATATTTGTGTGAGAGGCATGTTTTATTTGTCATTTTAGGTTTCTGTCGCAGTTGGAAGGCGGGGGTGCTAGCCCTTAAATTACAGGAAAACTATGGCCAATGGTTAAGTGTGGTGGTATTTTGCATTCCCATGGGGGAATTCAAGATGGGGTTTTTCTAAGGGCACGGGGTTCCTTAGAAACTTATATGGATGATCGCTGACGGGCCCAACCACTTGCACGGTTGGGTCCAGTAAAAGGAGTTATGGCCATAGTTAAAAGATATGGAAATCAGGAAGGACTAGCACCGCTGTTGGTTGATGTGTAAAATGTTTACAGTTATTTGCACTTTTATTTATCGAGTTATTAAAGTTTTTACAAAATTTTTATTGAATAAAGGGCTGCGGCCAATTTGTACCAAAGCTAAGTCTGTTGTCTGTTATTTATGAGGGTGGTTGTTGGAAGGATGGTATGGGGTGTTTTGTTGGTTTAAGGGGCCGGAGCTTGATGACATAAAAGGTCAATGAAATGCAGGAAAGCATAGTTTAATCTCCCAATTTTTTAACATATTTTGTTTGTTTACCTTTTTTTCAATAGGGCTAAAATATAGGCACAGTGGGATCAATTGCAGAGAAAGTTGAAATAGGGAAAGTATAAATGTAATTTAGAATGTTTTGTGAAGTTATCGAGGTTTCATTGATAATTATTCTAGTATGTAGTCATCCCAATCAAATACTGATGTATAACGATTCATTGTTAAGGTAATGAATAATACTGAATGTTGTTTGATGGCAGATCTACTTAATTTATACAATTATAAGTATTGTCACCTAATGTCATAGAATTTATCACTTATGTTAATACATGTCATAATATTTTCTCTTGTCTGCACACACATACCAATCAAAATAGTAGGTGGTATACTCAAGTAACACAGAAGCCAACATTTACTTAATCATAGAAAACGTGTTTTAATATTTTTCATTGAAAGATAATGAATGTTTGTTTAATATATGAAAAAATACTTTATTATTTAAAGAATTATATTATCCTGCTCTGTGTGGTTATGTAACTGCTTTTAGTATTGTAATCACAAATTATACCTTCCCCTCCATGACAGAAACAATATTCAAAGACAGCTTCATTTTTGTAAGTATTTGTTTATTTTTTGCATTTCAAGTGCTTGCATATCCTTTTTTCTAAGTTATATATAAACACAAATTAAATGTACAATGACTAAGCTACAGAGTATCTATAGTTTTCTGGGCTTGCAAGATTCTTACCAGTAGTTTTCCATCCACAGCTTTGTGAGTGGCCCAGCAGGGAAGAGGTTAATTAGGGAACCACACCCTGCAATTAGCGAACACTGCACAATGCAGACTGCAAGGTATGGTTCTCTTATTAACTGTTTCACTGCTGGACTGATCACAAAACTAGCCTTAGAGGGAACACTGCTCACAAGTACTATGAAGCTTCTTGTGGAATTTATAAAGTTATTTTTTTACCTTGAGAACTGTGTGTCTAACAAAGGGATGTTTCTTGCATTTAAACATAAGAATAAGATTCATACATTACAATAAGACTCTAAATATTAATTTTAAAAAACTTTATGAAAAGAATAAATCAAATATTGAAACAAAAAAGATGCAGTAAAAAATTAATTGTTCAATTACAAAAAAATTGTGTTCTGAAAAAAACAAAAACATTTTATAGAAATAAAGCTAACTTACACAGTAGAACTCATAATAAAAAAGAGTATTGTTTTCCTTATTGAAAAATGGGTTTCTGCTTCTGCTAGTCGGCTGAACAAGGGAATTCCATGGGCATTCAAGGAGGTCTACTTATCAAGCCGTCAACTTACTTGCATTCAAGGAACCAATACGCTCGCCTAAGATCGCCTAACATTGCGGCCGCGGACCTAAATACGCTCTCCATATTTAGCAAAAAACCATGCACCAAGTATGGGGCGATAAGCAGCAGACTGCTGTTAACTAACAGTCATCGATCTCACTGCTATTCGGCTTTTTCCCAGCTTTATTTGTATACTGTCACTAAACCCCGCCACTATACAAAAATGTTTAACCCCTATCCCGCCGCTACCCGACCCTGCCGCAACTAAATAAAGTTATTAAGCCCTATCCCGCCGCTCCCGGAGCCCACCGCAACTCTAATAAACTTATTAACCCCTATTCCGCCGCTCCCCGACACCGCCGCAACTCTAATAAACGTATTAACCCCTATTCCGCAGCTCCCGGACCCCGCCGCAACTAACTGTATTAACCCCTAAACCTCTGGCCTCCCACATCACTAGCACTTACTAAACCTATTAACCCCTAAACCGCCAGCCCCCCACATCGCCATAAACTAAATTAACCTATTAACCCTAAACCTAACAACCCGCTAAATTTATATTAAATATTAACTCATCCCTATCTTATAATAAATTTAAACTTACCTTTAGATTTAAATTAAACTATATTAAACTAATAATTAACCTACTCTATCATACTGAAATTACATTAAACTATATTAAGCTAATAATTAATCTACCCTAACTATTAGACTAAAATTACAATAAACTATATTAAACTAATTATTAACCTACCCTAACTGTTAAACTAAAATTACAATAAACTACAAATTAAATTAACTATATTAAATATTTGAACACCTAACCCTACTCAAATAATTTAAATCTACAATAAAAAATTACAAAGTTACAAAAAACTAACAACTAAGTTACAAAAAATAACAAACACTGTTACAAAAAAAAATAAACACTAAGTTACACAAAATAAACAATAAATTATCAAATATTTAAACTAATTACACCTAATTTAAGAGCCCGATGAAAATAAAAAAGCCCCCCCAAAATAAAAAAAAACCTAGCCTACAATAAACTATCAATGGCCCTTAAAAGGGCCTTTTGCGGGGCATTGCCCCAAAGAAATCAGCTCTTTTACCTGTAAATAAAAAATACACACACCCACCCAACAGTAAAGCCCACCACCCACACAACATAACCCCCCAAATAAAAACCTAACTAAAAAAACCTAAGCTCCGCCTTGCCCTGAAAAGGGCATTTGTATGGGCATTGCCCTTAAAAGGGCATAGCTCTTTTTCGAAAGCCCAAACCCTAATCTAAAATTAAAACCCACCTAATAAACCCTTAAAAAAAACTAACACTAACCCCTGAAAATCCACTTACAGTTTCTGAAGAGCCGACATTCATCCTCAACGAAGCAGCAGAAGTCCTCATCGAAGCCGACAGAAGTCTTCATCCAAGACCGCAGAAGTCTTCATCCAGACGGCATCTTCTATCTTCATCCATCTGGTGCGGAGCGGCTCCATCTTCAAGACATCCGGCGAGGAGCATCCTCTTCTTCCGACGTCTTCTTCCAAATGAAGGTTCCTTTAAATGACATAATCCAAGATGGCATCCCTTAGATTCCGATTGGCTAATAGAATTCTATCAGCTAATCGGAATTAAGGTTGAAAAAATCCTATTGGCTTTTGCAATCAGCCAATAGGATTGAGCTTTCATCCTATTGGCTGATCCAATCAGTCAATAGGATTGAACTTGCATTCTATTAGCTGATTGGAATAACCAATAGAATGCAGGCTCAATCCTATTGGCTGATTGGATCAGCCAATAGGATGAAAGCTCAATCCTATTGGCTGATTGCAACAGCCAATATGATTTTTTCAACCTTAATTCCGATTGACTGATAGAATTCTATCAGCCAATCTGAATCTAAGGGATGCCATCTTGGATGACATCATTTAAAGTAACCTTCATTCGGAAGAAGACGTCATAAGAAGAGGATGCTCTGCGCCGGATGTCTTAAAGATGGAGCTGCTCCACGCCGGATGGATGAAGATAGAAGATGCCTTCAGGATGAAGACTTCTGCAGGCTTGGATGAAGACTTCGGCCGCTTGGATGAAGACTTCTGCCGGCTTGGATGAGGACTTCTGCCACTTCGTTGAGGAAGGATGTCGGCTCTTCAGAAACTGTATGTCAGGAACCTAGCTCCTTCTAGGACCCAGCGGAATCCTTCAAGCAACAAACTTGCAGCTTGCCTTCAAAAACTGCCCCAAATCAATTCTCTTTGCTTAGTAAATTGGAGTACAAGGCTACCCTATTTACCTGAGCCTAACTATTTGGAATAACTTGATTTCTGAACTTTTTTCCTCACAGGAACTTTTTGATACTTGTTCATCTTTAACTGGAATTCATCCAAACAACAGCAGTGTTCATTAACTTAGGAGCTGACATGCAATCAATTAAATGAACTGCCTGAACCAAACTGCAAGTATAATTCTATTTGTTCTAATGCTTTGTTACTTGGAGAACTTTCACTGTGTAGTTTGTATATAAAAGAGAGTTACCACAGAACTTGTCACTGAAAATCTGGCTTTAACCCTTATTGAAACATCCTGACTGCAGATTAATAAACAACACAGCTTCCACATTGAAACTGGAACTCCCACAGAACAGGCTGTGCATTCATTACAGCTCTGCCACACTACAAGTGCAAGACAAGACAAGGTACAAGTAATCTCTGCAAATAAAATAGCAATACTGCATGAGCATATGTACAACTGTTAACAGAACCTGATTACTAGTTAACTATTTATGTGTTACACTGCATAAGACTCTGAGAGTTAATAGAACCATTACTACACCTGCAACTTAAGAACTAAAGCTAACTTAATATTGAGAGCAATTTCTACAAATCCTTTTCAAGTTTGCTTAACCCTAACTGCATAATCTGGGGTGTGGCAATAAAACAACTAAACTATCACTATTAGGTGAAAATATCACTAAGCCATAGTGATATTCCTTTACAATAGTGAAACAAAACCAATATTAATAAATTAAGATCTGTGAATTGTGTTCCATCATTAACTTTATATTTGTAGCCTGACACTGTAAGTGGATCTTCGGGGGTTAGTGTTAGGTTTTTTTTAAGGGTTTATTGGGTGGGTTTTAATTTTAGATTAGGGGTTGGGCTTTTGAAAAAGAGCTAAATGTCCTTTTAAGGGCAATGCCCATACAAATGCCCTTTTCAGGGCAATGGGGAGCTTAGGTTTTTTAGATTAGGTTTTTATTTGGGGGGTTTGGTTGTGTGAGTGGTGGGTTTTACTGTTGGGGGGGTATTTGTATTTTTTTTTTACAGGTAAAAGAGCTGATTTCTTTGGGGCAATGCCCTGCAAAAGGTCCTTTTAAGGGCCATTGGTGGTTTATTGTAGGCTAGGTTTTTTTTTACTTTGGGGAGGTTTTTTTATTTTCATAGGGCTCTTAGATTAGGTGTAATTAGTTTAAATATTTGATCATTTATTTTTTATTAGGGGTTAATACATTTATTTGGTTGCGGTGGGCTCCGGGAGTGACGGGATAGGGGTTAATAACATTAGGTAGGTAGCGGCGGGGTCCAGGAGCAGCGGGATAGGGGTTAATAACTTTATGTAGGTGGCGGCGGTATCGTGCGGCAGATTAGGGGTTAATAGCATAATGTAGGTGGCGGCGGTGTAGGGGGCGGCATATTAGGGGTTAATAAGTATAATGTAGGTGGCTGCAGTGGCAGGGCAGCAGATTAGGGGTGTTTAGACTCGGGGCTTATGATAGGGTGTTAGGTGTAAATGTTACTTTTATTCTCCCATAGGAATCAATGGGATATCGGGCAGCAGCAAACATAAGCTTTTGCTGCTTTCAGACTCCCATTGATTCCTATGGCATCGGCGGCCTCCAGGGCGGCGGATTGAAAAGCAGGTACGCAGGGCCGGAATAGTGGTGAGCTTAACTGGTAGATATTTGATAACTTGCAAAAGTAGTCAGATAGTGCAGAATTTGCATTCGGAACATCTGCAATGACGTAAGCATCGATCTGTGTCGGACTGAGACCGGCGGATTGTATGTTACGTCTTTGATAAATAAGGGGAATCAAGCTCGCCACAATTACGCTGCGGAATTCTAGCGTATTTGCAGTTGACGGCTTGATAACTAGGCCTCAAGGACTAGAAAATTCTTTAAACATTTTCCCCTGCAAACCTTGCTGTTTTATCTTGCAAACTGAAAGGTGGAAAGATTGTGTCAAAGTACACAAAACATTTACTAGTCCCAAAAGTGGCCGTTTGAAATGGGGTAAATCTCTTCTCTTTAATTGTTTGAATACTTTTAGGGGCTGTTTGTTTAACCGCAAGTTCATTTAAAAATACTAAACATTTGAATGTTTATAACATTAGTGTCAACCCATGTTGGGCCTGAGAGTAATTCTTTTTATATTTCTTCACCCCTAAAAAATACCCACTTATTTCATAACTACATATCTTTGTCCCCGAAAGTGGACGTTTGTTTTTACCTGGGCTAAATCTCTCCTCTATCATAACTGGAATACTTTCAGGTATGCTTTGTTTGACCAGAAGTTAATCTAAAAGCACTAAAAATTTGAATGCTCATAACATAGTATATGATGTAAAAATATAAAACGGGGGTTCCATCATTAGTTGGGCGCTGAAAGAAGCTTCCTATTAAGCAGCTGCCTTCTTTAGTTACCAGCTTTTTCACAATCTGAAAGGCCCAAGAGCGGCCATTTTTTATTTTATTTTATTAGTAAGAAGGCAACATTAATGATTTTGGGCCAGATTACAAGTGGGGTGGTATATATATATATATATATATATATATATATATATATATATATATATATACATACACAAAACAGGGGGTATTGGCGCACAACCATTTGCAAGTAAACAACTCATTTTTAAATGCTGAAAAAAATTGCCTGCAAAAACATCTATGCTTTTAAATAAAATTTGGTTCTTAGTCACACAATATGGCCATATTCTGCTTAGCCAGTCACCAACGTACAAGGTGTCCCAATGTTGACTGGTCCTAACTAGAGATGGGAAGGCCTGGAAAAAAAAACAGAAAAATGTTTTCAAATTTTTTTCCAAAAATTGTAGTGTGGAATATGTTCTTTTACAATGATAAATAATATGTCTATGATATGGTATTCAAGCTATATAACATTAAGGCCTTAATGAAAGACTTCTGAGACTTTATGTAAAGTCTCAAATCATTGCAAGTTCTCTCAGTTGAAGACAATTAAATCGTGGAATACAATTCAAGTACACTGTACTTCTCAATGCAATTTTTAAATAAGAGAAATATGCATTTCTGCCTCTAGGGGCACTTCAGTTTAGTTTGCTTGTGGGCTCCATCATGTACTTCCTATAGTGGGTGCTTATTGGTGTACAGTAGATGATAGTTTCTGTCCTCTCAGGTCTTAATTGATAGGTAAGAGGTTACATTTATCTGACAAATTAGTTTATCTTTATAACCTTTATCTAAATGGTTCCTATTAATGTTCTCCCCATCACAGCATAATGTTTACCTAAAGTCTTGCCAGCAAATAGTTTTTTCCCCCTCCTCTCAGTAAAATGGTTAGACCAAGTTCTAAAGCAGTGTTTCCAAAACAGGGCTGGTTTTCATTATAGCTGAACCAGTGCACAGGGGAAGTAATCAGCTTATCAGTACTAACCTGCTCTTATCCATCAGCTGATTATTTCTCTTGTGCACTAGTTATAATGAAAACCTGGCCTGTTGGGGATACGTGAGAACCGGGTTTGGAAAACACTGATCTAGAGTTTGGAAACATTCCCACAGTGCAATTTCTGCTGAGAGCAAAGCTGCAATTTGCAAATATTGTAAGAATAAATATTGTTTTCCAAATGCTACAAAAATGACAAAACACATCCTTGCATAGCAGAGGTGCCCTAAAGACATTAAAAAATACTTTATGGAAGGGCCATAATGAAAGTAGCTTTTTACTTCAAAAGTTCTCATTCCAGAAACACTCTTTCTGCTGCTTCTGTATCATCACAAAGTGTTTCTTCACCAGCAGTTTCTTTAAGTAAGGAAGTGTTGCAAACCACTGCCTCACAAAAATATACAATACCTTCATTTATAGATAAAATGACACCTGAAAATCAGTAGAAAATGGATCAACCTCTTGCAAGAGCAATAGTTTGTTTCAATCCATACAAACCTTAAGTTTTTAGAAGTCCATGAGAAAAATGACAAATATGAAGAGGAAGAAGAAACGGAAAATGATACCAGTAGTTGAGAAAATTAGATTAAATTGCATGTACTGTATATGTTGTGTCTTTGTTTTCCTTTCTCAATATATTTTTTTAAAGGACCACTCCAAACCTTGCTATTGGAGCTTAAATATTAAGGTGGTCCTTACACTTCCCCCAATGTCCATATTCTACTGGCACAAATAATGCCAGTTACTTACCTTTTTACTTGCAATTGGTGCTAAGGGGCAACTCTGATAATATTTTTTTATCTGGATGATTTATTGTTATTCCATTTTTAACAAAAAAAAATGAAAAGGCAAGTTTAGTTTATTTACTGAATAAGCTGTACTGTTATTTAAAGCATAATACTTTTATATACTGTACACTGCATTTCATGTTTCCAGTGTAACAAAATGATGTTCAATTTATAAAACGATTTCCATTTTTTCTGGTGAAAAACATTGAAAAAAAAAGTTTTTTTCCATGACTTAAAAATTTCCCGGAAAATGTACATCTCTAGTCCTACACTACAATACTTTAAGCTCTGGTGTACTCATGACAGTGTAATGGAGTTGTGTATATAAAGCCGGGTGTCTCATTCTATTATGAAGAGAAAAAGCAGGAATGATTTAGCCCATAAAGGCAAAGTACTGTAGTATTAGGACCAGTCAACATTGGGACACCTTGTAAGTTGGTGACTGGCTAAGTAGAATATGGCCATATAAGATCCCAATTTTATTTAAAACATAAAAGTTTTTGCAGGCAATTTTTTGCAGCATTTAAAGATGAGTTGTTTATTTGCAAATGGATGTGCGCCATTGGCAACACTCCCAAAGAGGTGTATATAAACTTTTTGTAAGGTGTGCTAAACCAAACTTTGTATTTGTATTTATAAATTAAAGGGAGACTGACCATCTTGCACTGGTTAGAGCACCCACACAAGCTCAGGTGTACTCATGACAGTGTAATGGAGTTGTGTATAAAAAGCCAAGGAGTCTCATTCTATTTTGAAGAGAAAAAGCAGGAATCATTCAGCCCATAAACGCAAAGTACTACAATGTTAGGACCCGTAAACATTGGGACACCTTGTAAGTTGATGAAGGGCTAAGCAGAATATGGCCATGTTGTGTGACTAAGATCCCAATCTATACTATAATCGCGTTTGTAATGTGTCCATCACCAGTTGCACACACATCCTCAAAGGAATGTTCGCTGCGCAAGGCATCCAAAAGAATGTTGGCTGCGCGCAGCCAAAAGAATCCACCTGGATGCATCGAAGCTGCATCAGGGTGGATTCCGAAAATGGCAAGGTGGTAAAAGAATCCACCGCAGGTGGATTTTTTCACCACCCTGCCATTTTTGGAATCCACCTGGATGCAGCGTAGGCAAACAAAGCCTTAAAAAAAAAAAACCACATGCAACTGCCTGCACGAAACAACAAAAAAACACATAACCACCGGCAAGAAATAAAAAAAAAACTAACCGCCCGTACGAAGCATAACATAAAAAAACTAACTTCCCGCACAAAGTATTAACAAACAACGAAAACTGCCAACATCGCGAAATAATAAAGTAATTAACCCCTAAACCGCAAATAACATAATTAAAATATTAACCCCTAAACTGCCAACCACCCACATCGCAATAAACCTAATTACCCTATTAAACCCTAAACCGACAAACCCCCACAGCACAATAAACCTAATTAACCTATTAACTTCTAAACCACCAACCCCCCACATCACAATAAACCTAATTAACCTATTAACCCCCACAGCGCAATAAACCTAATTAACCTATTAATTACTAAACCGCCAACCCCCCACAACGCAACTAGCTATTTAATTACTAAGCCCCCTAACCTAGCACCCCCTAAATTAACCACAATACTAAGTTACACTTAAATAAAAACTAACATTAAATTACAAAAAAATAATCTAAAAGTACAAAAAATAAAATTACAGAAAAAAATAAACAAAATTATCAAAAATAATTTATTTTAACCTAATCCCTATGAAAATAAAAAGCCCCCCTAAATAAAAACACCCCATAATCTAAACTAAACTACCAATAGTCCTTAAAAGGACCTTTTGTAAGGCATTGCCCTAAGTTAAACAGCTCTTTTACATTTAAAAAATACTAAGTCCCCCCTCACAGTAAAAAACCCCCACCCACCAAACCCCCCAAAATAAAAAACCTAACACTAAAAAACCTAAACTACGCATTTGTTTGGGAATTTCCCTTAAAAGGGCATTCGGCTCTTTTACTGCTCTTAAAAGGGCAAACAGCTCTTTTACAGCCCATTAAATCCCTAATCTTAAAAAAAAAAGCGCCATCATCTTCTATCTTTATCCGGAGCAAAGGTGGTGCGGAGCTGGCTTCCCCGATGCATGGATCCTCAGCGGCGGTCCTCAGTGGTGGTTCTCTGCGGCGGTCTTCATTGGTGCCGGTCCTCAGCGGCGTGGAGGCTCCTCTTCATGTGATCGTCCATCGCACACTTAAGATTGAATGCAAGGTACCCCATATTTATTGGGGTACCTTGCATTCCTACTGGCTGAAATTTTGAAATCAGCCAATAGGATGAGAGCTACTGAAATCGTATTGGCTGATTTGAACAGCCAATAGGTTTTCAGTAGCTCTAATTCTATTGACTGATTTCAATATTTCAGCCATTAGGAATTCAAGTTACCCCAAATTGAATGTGAAAACTTGCATTCAATTTTCCGTGTACGCTGGAGATCGGATGAAGAGGAGCCTCCACGCCGCTGAAGAACGCCGCTGAGGACCACTGGTCTGGATCCCCGCATAGGAGAAGACCACTCCGCACCTCTGCTAGCTTCATCGCTCCGGATGAAGATAGAAGATGATGGAGCCGCCTGGAAGACTTCAGGAACGGTGAGTACCTATTTGGGGCTTAGCTTTAGGATTTGTTTTGTTTTTTTAAGATTGGGAATTTAATGGGCTGTAAAAGAGCTGATTGTCCTTTTAAGGGCAGTAAAAGAGCTGAATGCCCATACAAATGCCCCTTTAGGGGCAATGGATATCTTAGGTTTTTTGAGTGTTTGAGTGTTTTTTTTTTATTTTGGGGGGTTGGTTGGGTGTGGGGGGGTTTTACTGTTAGGGGGTAATTGGTATTTTTTTAAGTATACAAGCTGTTTAACTTAGGGCAATGCCCTACAAAATGCCCTTTTAAGGGCTATTGGTAGTTTAGTATTAGATAGAGGAGTGTTTTTATTTTTGGGGAGGGATTTTTTATTTTTATAGGGGTATTAGTTTAGGTTTAATTTTTATATTTTGGATAGCTTTTTTAATTTTTGCTATAATTTTACTTCTTTATTTTTGTAACTTTAGCTTGGGGGTTTCTATTTTTTAAACATAGACTGCCCTCTGGGCAGGTTTAGCACCTAGTTTTACATAAAAGCATAGATGTTTTTGCAGGTAATTTTTTGCCGGTTTTAAAAATGAGTTGTTTATTTGCAAATAGATGTGCACCAATACTTCCTGTTTTGTGTAACTATTTGGTCACATTGGCAACACTCCCAAAAATGTGTATATAATTTTTTTGTAAGTTGTGCTAAACCAAACATTGTATTTGTATTTATAAATAAAAGAGAGACTGACCATCTTCCATTGGTTAAAGCGCCCAACCCAAGCTGAGGTGTACTCATTTCAGTGTAATGGAGTTGTGTATATAAAGCCAGGGAGTCTCATTCTTTTATGAAGAGAAAAAGCAGGAATGATTCAGTCCATAAAGGCAAAGTACATAGTGTTAGGACCAGTCAACATTGGGATACCTGGTAAGTTGGTGACTGGCTAAGCAAAATATGGCCATATTGTGTGACTAAGATCCCAATTTTATTTAAAAGCATAGATATTTTTAAAAATGGGTTGTTTATTTGCAAAAGGATATGCGCCAATACCCCCTGTTTTGTGTAACTATTTGGTCACATTGGCAGCACTCCCAAAGATGTGTATATACATTTTTTGTAAGACATGCTAAACCAAACTTTGTATTTGTACACACACACATACATATATATATATATATATATATATATATATATATATATACACAGTTGTAAGCAAAATTGTTCAACCCCCATTGCAAATCAGGTTTATTGTCAAAATTTACAGACTTTCAGCTGTTTGCAATGAACAAATCAAACAAAAGCTATTAAAATACTCAACACACCGAATGCTTCAAGTGGTTTCTCTAAATTCAACTGAAAATGCAACTTTTAATTAATTCTGCAGTTTCAAAATTATTCAACCCCTTCATGGCAAGCACCTTTAGTACTAAGTAGAGCACCCTTTTGCTGTTATGAGCTACTGCAAACAAGATGCATAGCCAGACAGCAGCTTCTGGCAGTGTTCCTGAGGAATCTTAGCCCATTCCTCATGAGCAATGGCTTCCAGTTCAGTAGTATTATTGAGTTTGTGTGCTGCAAATGCTTTCTTCAAATCCTACCACATATTTGCTTTGGGGTTCAAGTCAGGTGACTGTGATGGCCACTGTAGAATCTTCCAGGACTTCTTCTGCAACCAAGCCTTGGTGGACTTTGAGGTATGCTTGGGATCATTGTCCTGTTGGAAGGTCCAATGATGCCCAAGCTTCAGCTTTCTCACAGATGGCATGACATTTTTTCCTAGCATTTTTGGATACTTCAATGAATCAATCTTGCCTTCCACATGCTGCAGGTTTCCAGTGCCAGAGAATGCAAAGCAGCCCCAGAGCATCACCAAGCCACCACCATGCATAACTGTAGGCAGAGTGTTCTTTTCTGTATATGCTTCATTCTTCTTACTCCCAACATACCGCTGATCTATTGGCTGAAAAGTTAAATTTTCTTCATTGCTCAACAGAACAGAATCCCTAAACTTCTGAGGCTTATTTATATGATTTTGAGCATATTGGAGCTGACTTTTCTTGTGCTTTTGGGTCAGTAGTGCTGTACGTCTTGAAGTTCTGGCATGGAAACCTTTTGCGTTTAGTACGCACCTTATTGTGCAAACTGAAACTTCAGTGCCTGTTGCCACCAAGTCTTGCTGCAGTCACTCAAGGGTTTTTCTCAACCTGCCTTTTTAGAAATCTTGTTGCAGCCGTTGATAGCTTCCTTCTTTTGCCCTGTCTAGCAACCACTGTTCCTGTAACATTGAATTTGTGAACTATGCTTCCAACTGTGTCTCTAGGAGCATTCAGTGCCTTCACTCTCTATTTGTATCTTGTTCCTTGTTTGTAAAGGGCGATGATCTCTTCTCTTAACTTTTTGGACCATTCTTTTGACTTAGCCATATTTGTAACATGCAGTCAAGCGTGACACTCAACAAACCCCTAGCCAGTTCAGGTATTTCATGTGTTTTAGCTCAAGCACACCTGGTGCAACTAATGAAGCCCTTGATTAGTTGCATCAGGTGTGCTTGAGACAACACCTGTTTTGCATATTTGTGCTGTTGTGAGGGATTCTATTCTGGCGGTTGAATAATTTTGAGACTGCAAAATTCATTAAAAGTTGCATTTTCAGTTGACTTTGGGGAAAACATTTGTTGTGTTGAGCTATTTCAATTGCTTTTGTTTGATTTGTTTATTACAAACAGCAGAAAGTCTGTAAATTTTGACAATAAACCTGATTTGCAATGGGAGTTGAATAATTTTGATTACAACTGTGTGTGTGTATATATATATATATATATATATATATATATATATAAATATCTATTAAAAATACATGAACTTTCTATGGAGGAATACTCTTTTTATAGAATTGGAAACTTTGCCATGATCCAAGATATTCAATTCTATTTAAATTAGCTTATACACCCCGCCATGCCATAATCGGTCTGACTAAAACTTCCCTCCCACCCAGCCCCCCATTCTCTTTCTTCTCTACCCTTGGTGTTCCCACATCTCATCTCTTTCATCCCCCATTCTGGTCTCCTGTACTCCTGAAAGCTGCAAGTACCTATGTTAGTCATATATGTAATAGCACCATAACTTTTTCACATTCTGCTATGCTACTCAATGTTTAATATCAGCCTACAACCTTGTGTTCTGCCCTTTGCCTCATCAATTTGACTTAGCTGCTTCTTCACCAAATATGTAAATAGATATACACACATATAAGTACATAAATACATTTGTACACACATATACACACATATATACACACACACACACACACACATATATATATATATATATATATATATATATATATATATATATATATATATATATATATATAATCTGTACAAGGATGAGCACTCACTGGATTTAAACACAACAAATTATTTATTCGGCAGTGACGTTTCGGGGCATTCACCCCTTCCTCAGACAACCCAAAATGTGATACAAACAGTGTTAAATAATAAATCAAACCCCTCCCCCATCAAGTTTCAGCCAATCATAATATATCAAATCAAATCAATAGATGTATATAAACAAACAATTAACCATCTGTATAATACCAGCAAAATATACAGTATTAATAAACAACATGTGTGTGTTATCTATAACTATTGCGAGATAAGTGTATGTCAGTGACAATATATTAAGTGGATATGGAGCGTGATCATAATGAGCATGTAATTAAATCTGCCCTCTGCAGCACACAATGTTATCACCATAACAGGCATAGGATTAACTTTGTTGTGGACTATGGATACACCTGTAGTGATCAGTGCCTCACAAGGCCTGCCTGTAACAGCACCATCAGACGTAGAGGGAGAAGATACACTCTCCCTGACTGAGGTGGACGCAGCAAGAATTCTATTTGAACATGAGGAAATTACAACAGGTACTGAATCCATTCAAACCCTTTATTTGAATTTACTAAAATTAAAGAAAAGAGAAGTGGATTTACATCTACATGGGGTCTACTTATCAGAATATTATAAGAAGAAAATGATCACTAAGGGTTTTCGGATACACAGTGTACCCACGATTGGGAAGAACAACAGTGAATTCTGTAAAAAATGGTGTGCAGTGTTAAATAAGTGTTCTCTGGATCTACTATTGTTGGTGGTGGAAGAAGTTAGAGCCCTACTGAATGAAGCCAAGGAAGAAATAGCGATATTTGATACCACGAAGGGTCCCACTCTACTACAGGATCAGAGTGAAAATTGGCTGAATAAACTCACACATCAAGTTAAGGAGTATAAGGACTCCCTGATAGCTTTCAAAAATAAGAAACTACAACAAATGATTGAAGACTACAGGGAGAGTCAGGTTTATAAATGGCTCCTAAGCCCTGAAGAGAGGCAAAACTACAGGCCTAGGCGACCACGCCGCCAGAGGGTATACACCAGGAGACAACTTAACACTGTGGATACCAGCTCAGGCTCTGACACAGATATTCCAGGAGCACATGAATATGAAAGCCCCTCAACTTCGCAAACGCATTTTTTAGGGGTGACTAAAAGATCAAGCCACCGAAAAAAGGAAGAAGACCACATCCAAGAAGGAGTGGGACTCACTGGAAGACCTCCACGATATGGACAAATCAGGAGAATATAGTGCTGAATTTGTCTGATCGCATGCTTACTGAAGCGGAACGGGCACTCCTGAACAGAGGGTTGACATTTGTTCCCACCCAAAGACCAGATGATTTTGACACTTGGTTGGACAAAGTGTCAAAATCATCTGTCAGTGACATCTTATTGTCACTGACATACACTTATCTCACAATAGTTATAGATACCACACACATGTTGTTTATTAATACTGTATATTTTGCTGGTATTATACAGATGGTTAATTGTTTGTTTATATACATCTCCTATTGATTTGATTTGATATATTATGATTGGCTGAAACTTGATGGGGGAGGGGTTTGATTTATTATTTAACACTGTTTGTATCACATTTTGGGTTGTCTGAGGAAGGGGTGAATGCCCCGAAACGTCACTGCCGATTAAATAATTTGTTGTGTTTAAATCCAGTGAGTGCTCATCCTTGTACAGATTGAATATTTTGTTAAGCACCCTGGTCTGTGTTTGGGTTGGCAAGTGAGAGTGCACTTATTTGGAGCCTGTGACATACTGTGTAGCACCAACTGCCTTGCTACCCTCCCTATCTTCAGCCATCATCACATTGGGATTCACTTGGGTGACACCTGCACTTTGTTGTGGACTATGGATACACCTGTAGTGATCAGTGCCTCACAAGGCCTGCCTGTAACAGCACCATCAGATGTAGAGGGAGCAGATACACTCTCCCTGACTGAGGTGGATGCAGCAAGAATTCTATTTGAACATGAGGAAATTAAAACAGATACTGAATCCATTCAAACCCTTTATTTGAATTTACTAAAATTAAAGAAAAGAGAAGTGGATTTACATCTACATGGGGTCTACTTATCAGAATATTATAAGAAGAAAATGATCCCTAAGGGTTTTCGGATACACAGTGTACCCACGATTGGGAGGAACAACAGTGAATTCTGTAAAAAATGGTGTGCAGTGTTAAATAAGTGTTCTCTGGATCTACTATTGTTGGTGGTGGAAGAAGTTAGAGCCCTACTGAATAAAGCCAAGGAAAAAATAGCGATATTTGATACCACGAAGGGTCCCACTCTACTACAGGATCAGAGTGAAAATTGGCTGAATAATCTCACACATCAAGTTAAGGAGTATAAGGACTCCCTGATAGCTTTCAAAAATAAGAAACTACAACAAGTGATTGAAGACTACAGGGAGAGACAGGTTTATAAATGGCTCCTAAGCCCTGAAGAGAGGCAAAACTACAGGCCTAGGTGACCACGCTGCCAGAGGGTATACACCAGGAGACAGCTTAACACTGTGGATACAAGCTCAGGCTCTGACACAGATATTCCAGGAGCACATGAATATGAAAGCCCCTCAACTTCGCAATCACATTTTTTAGGGGTGACTACAAGATCAAGCCACCGAAAAAAGGAAGAAGACCACATCCAAGAAGGAGTGGGACTCACTGGAAGACCTCCACGACGTGGACGAATCAGGAGAATATAGTGCTGAATTTGTCTGATCGCATGCTTACTGAAGCGGAACGGACACTCCTGAACAGAGGGTTGACATTTGTTCCCACCCAAAGACCAGATGATTTTGACACTTGGTTGGACATCCAAAAGTTTAAAAGAAATCTTAAGCTTAAAGATCATTTTAAAATGATGGAACAGCAGGAAATGGGAACCACCTTTAGAAATAAAGGCACGCTTGACCCCCAACACATGGCTGCCAGCATACAAACCTACACCAGATTGGTCTTACAAGATGCCGTAACTATGCCAAAAGAGATATTCAGACACAACATCTCCAAAGAGGAACGTGTGGCGATTGAAAGTCTGGCCCGTGATCCCAATATAGTGATCCGTAAGGCGGACAAAGGTGGGGCCATTGTGGTCCTGAACTATAACGACTACAAACAAGAGATACTCTCACAATTGAACGATGACCGGGTATATCTACCTCTCACGAAGGACCCTACTAATCTTACTGCTTGAAGGCGAAATGGAAGGTTGGTTCAACAAAGATACATATGATTGGCTGCGGGTGACATATCCGATTTGCCCTATTCTATACACCTTGCCTAAGGTGCACAAGGGCCTGGAGAAACCTCCTGGACGCCCGATTGTGTAAGCGAGAGGATCCCTATTGAGTCCCTTGGCAAAGTGGATTGATTCATTTCTCCAACCACTGGTGAGACACATGAAATCGTATGTGAGGGATTCTACTGATGTATTGGGACATCTGTCACAGGTTCAAGATCTTTCTGCAGATGATTATTTGGTGTCTATGGATGTTACAAGCTTATATACCATCATCCCACACCAGGATGGGATGTTGGCAGTTACACATGCTCTCTCCAGATACCACTGTGTTGGGCCTAGCAGTACCTACATCATTAAGATCCTTGAACTATGTTTGACACTCAATTTTTTCCAATTTGAACTGAAATACTACCAGCAAATCATGGGGTCAAACATGGCCCTGTCTTATGCGAACTTATTTATGGAGGAGTATGAATCCAACATAATGAAGGTCTATGAGGTCCCTGAAATCATCAAATATATGAGATACATTGATGATGTTCTGTTGGTGTGGAGGGGTACAGAAGAACATCTACACAAGTGGATACAAGACCTGAATGATCTACCACATCCGGTGAAATTTAAGATGGTGGCCAGTAAAGAATCCATTGACTTTCTGGATTTGAGAATACTTAAGGAGAATGGACAATTAGAAACCACCATGTACCAAAAACCCACAGACAGGAACTCACTCCTGTTGGCAAGCAGTAGCCATCCGAGATCTCTCATCAGAGCCATTCCAGTGGCACAACTCTACAGAGTAGTGAGGAATAACTCTATATGAAAGAACACTGAGGCACAACTAGAAGAGATGTCCACCAAATTTCTACAGAGAGGTTATTCCTCTGCAACTATCCAAAAAGCCCACAGGTTAGCCAAGGCTACCGAAAGATGTACCCTACTCAAAACAAGAGGGGAGAAACCTGTTGAAAAACGTATGACTTGCACCATGACATATTCACCTAATATTGGGATTGTAGCAAGATCAGTGAGGGACCACTGGGATCTACTGACCACAGACCAACAATTACCATTTAAAGGCCTAGATTTGGAGTTCGGCGGTAGCCGTCAAAACCAGCGTTAGAGGCTCCTAACGCTGGTTTTGGCCGCCCGCTGGTATTTGGAGTCAGTGATTAAAGGGTCTAACGCTCACTTTGCAGCCGCGACTTTTCCATACCGCAGATCCCCCTACGCCATTTGCGTAGCCTATCTTTTCAATGGGATCTTTCTAACGCTGGTATTTAGAGTCTTTCTGAAGTGAGCGTTAGAGCTCTAACGACAAAATTCCAGCCGCCTGAAAATAGCAGGAGTTAAGAGCTTTCTGGCTAACGCCGGTTCATAAAGCTCTTAACTACTGTACCCTAAAGTACACTAACACCCATAAACTACCTATGTACCCCTAAACCGAGCTCCCCCCACATCGCCGCCACTCGATTAAAATTTTTAACCCCTAATCTGCCGACCGCCACCTACGTTATACTTATGTACCCCTAATCTGCTGCCCCTAACCCCGCCGACCCCTGTATTACATTTATTAACCCCTAACCTGCCCCCCACAACGTCGCCGCCAGCTACTTAAAATAATTAACCCCTAATCTTCCGACCGCAAAGCGCCGCCACCTACGTTATCCCTATGTACCCCTAATCTGCTACCCCTAACACCGCCGACCCCTATATTATATTTATTAACCCCTAATCTGCCCCCCTCAACGTCGCCGACACCTGCCTACACTTATTAACCCCTAATCTGCCGAGCGGACCTGAGCGCTACTATAATAAAGTTATTAACCCCTAATCCGCCTCACTAACCCTATCATAAATAGTATTAACCCCTAATCTGCCCTCCCTAACATCGCCGACACCTACCTTCAATTATTAACCCCTAATCTGCCGAGCGGACCTCACTGCTACTATAATAAATGTATTAACCCCTAAAGCTAAGTCTAACCCTAATACTAACACCCCCCTAAGTTAAATATAATTTACATCTAATGAAATTAATTAACTCTTATTAAATAACTTATTCCTATTTAAAGCTAAATACTTACCTGTAAAATAAATCCTAATATAGCTACAATATAAATTATAATTATATTATAGCTATTTTAGGATTAATATTTATTTTACAGGCAACTTTTTAATTATTTTAACCAGGTACAATAGCTATTAAATAGTTAAGAACTATTTAATAGTTACCTAGTTAAAATAATAACAAATTTACCTGTAAAATAAATCCTAACCTAAGATATAATTAAACCTAACACTACCCTATCAATAAATTAATTAAATAAACTACCTACAATTACCTACAATTAACCTAACACTACACTATCAATAAATTAATTAAACACAATTCCTACAAATAAATACAATTAACTAAACTATCTAAAGTACAAAAAATAAAAAAGAACTAAGTTACAAAAAATAATAAAATATTTACAAACATAAGAAAAATATTACAACAATTTTAAACTAATTACACCTACTCTAAGCCCCCTAATAAAATAACAAAGCCCCCCAAAATAAAAAATTCCCTACCCTATTCTAAATTAAAAAAGTTACAAGCTCTTTTACCTTACCAGCCCTGAACAGGGCCCTTTGCGGGGCATGCCCCAAGGATTTCAGCTCTTTTGCCTGTAAAAAAAAACATACCATACCCCCCCCCCCAACATTACAACCCACCACCCACATACCCCTAATCTAACCCAAACCCCCCTTAAATAAACCTAACACTAAGCCCCTGAAGATCTTCCTACCTTGTCTTCACCATACCAGGTTCACCGATCCGTCCTGGCTCCAACATCTTCATCCAACCCAAGCGGGGGTTGGCGATCCATGATCCGGTGCTGAAGAGGTCCAGAAGAGGCTCCAAAGTCTTCCTCCTATCCGGCAAGAAGAGGACATCCGGACCGGCAAACATCTTCTCCAAGCGGCATCTTCAATCTTCTTCCATCCGGTGCGGAGCGGGTCCATCTTGAAGCAGGCGACGCGGATCCATCCTCTTCTTCCGTTGTCTCCCGACGAATGACGGTTCCTTTAAGGGACGTCATCCAAGATGGCGTCCCTCGAATTCCGATTGGCTGATAGGATTCTATCAGCCAATCGGAATTAAGGTAGGAATATTCTGATTGGCTGATGGAATCAGCCAATCAGAATCAAGTTCAATCCGATTGGCTGATCCAATCAGCCAATCAGATTGAGCTCGCATTCTATTGGCTGTTCCGATCAGCCAATAGAATGCAAGCTCAATCTGATTGGCTGATTGGATCAGCCAATCGGATTGAACTTGATTCTGATTGGCTGATTCCATCAGCCAATCAGAAAATTCCTACCTTAATTCCGATTGGCTGATAGAATCCTATCAGCCAATCGGAATTCGAGGGACGCCATCTTGGATGACGTCCCTTAAAGGAACCGTCATTCGTCGGGAGACAACGGAAGAAGAGGATGGATCCGCGTCGCCTGCTTCAAGATGGACCCGCTCCGCACCGGATGGAAGAAGATTGAAGATGCCGCTTGGAGAAGATGTTTGCCGGTCCGGATGTCCTCTTCTTGCCGGATAGGAGGAAGACTTTGGAGCCTCTTCTGGACCTCTTCAGCACCGGATGATGGATCGCCAACCCCCGCTTGGGTTGGATGAAGATGTTGGAGCCAGGACGGATCGGTGAACCTGGTATGGTGAAGACAAGGTAGGAAGATCTTCAGGGGCTTAGTGTTAGGTTTATTTAAGGGGGGTTTGGGTTAGATTAGGGGTATGTGGGTGGTGGGTTGTAATGTTGGGGGGGGGTATGGTATGTTTTTTTTTACAGGCAAAAGAGCTGAAATCCTTGGGGCATGCCCCGCAAAGGGCCCTGTTCAGGGCTGGTAAGGTAAAAGAGCTTGTAACTTTTTTAATTTAGAATAGGGTAGGGAATTTTTTATTTTGGGGGGCTTTGTTATTTTATTAGGGGGCTTAGAGTAGGTGTAATTAGTTTAAAATTGTTGTAATATTTTTCTTATGTTTGTAAATATTTTATTATTTTTTGTAACTTAGTTCTTTTTTATTTTTTGTACTTTAGATAGTTTAGTTAATTGTATTTATTTGTAGGAATTGTGTTTAATTAATTTATTGATAGTGTAGTGTTAGGTTAATTGTAGGTAATTGTAGGTAGTTTATTTAATTAATTTATTGATAGGGTAGTGTTAGGTTTAATTATATCTTAGGTTAGGATTTATTTTACAGGTAAATTTGTTATTATTTTAACTAGGTAACTATTAAATAGTTCTTAACTATTTAATAGCTATTGTACCTGGTTAAAATAATTAAAAAGTTGCCTGTAAAATAAATATTAATCCTAAAATAGCTATAATATAATTATAATTTATATTGTAGCTATATTAGGATTTATTTTACAGGTAAGTATTTAGCTTTAAATAGGAATAAGTTATTTAATAAGAGTTAATTAATTTCGTTAGATGTAAATTATATTTAACTTAGGGGGGTGTAAGGGTTAGGGTTAGACTTAGCTTTAGGGGTTAATACATTTATTATAGTAGCGGTGAGGTCCGCTCGGCAGATTAGGGGTTAATAATTGAAGGTAGGTGTCGGCGATGTTAGGGAGGGCAGATTAGGGGTTAATACTATTTATGATAGGGTTAGTGAGGCGGATTAGGGGTTAATAACTTTATTATAGTAGCGCTCAGGTCCGCTCGGCAGATTAAGAGTTAATAAGTGTAGGCAGGTGTCGGCGACGTTGAGGGGGGCAGATTAGGGGTTAATAAATATAATATAGGGGTCGGCGATGTTAGGGCAGCAGATTAGGGGTACATAGGGATAACGTAGGTTGCGGCGGTGTACGGAGCGGCAGATTAGGGGTTAAAAAAAATATGCAGGTGTCAGCGATAGCGGGGGCGGCAGATTAGGGGTTAATAAGTGTAAGGTTAGGGGTGTTTAGACTCGGGGTACATGTTAGAGTGTTAGGTGCAGACGTAGGAAGTGTTTCCCCATAGGAAACAATGGGGCTGCGTTAGGAGCTGAACGCTGCTTTTTTGCAGGTGTTAGGTTTTTTTTCAGCTCAAACAGCCCCATTGTTTCCTATGGGAGAATCGTGCACGAGCACGTTTTTGAGGCCGGCCGCGTCCGTAAGCAACTCTGGTTTCGAGAGTTGCATTTGCGGTAAAAATGCTCTACGCTCCTTTTTTGGAGCCTAACGCAGCATTTGTTTGAACTCTCGATACCAGAGTTAAATTTATGGTGCGGCCAGAAAAAAGCCCGCGGAGCGTTAACAGCCCTTTTACCGCCGAACTCCAAATCTAGGCCAAAGAATTTTCCCCACCAAGGATGGGATATAAAAGAGGATGCAACCTCCAAGACATGTTGATGATCACTGACCCAAGACATGCCTATATTAAGGATACATGGTTAAAGTCTAAGAAACAGGGATGCTTTAAGTTCCTCGGATGCACAACATGCAATTCAATGATTCAGAGTAAAACCTTCCATCACCCACATACCACCAAAAGTTTTAAGATTCAACACCATCTAACTTGCTCCACTCCATTCGTGGTCTACCTGCTGAATTGCACATGTGGAAGTACTATGTCGGTAAGACGGATGACGACATCAAGAAGAGGATGGCTAATCATCGGAGTGCCATTAGGACTACACTCAAAGATGGTACATCGGAACAACCGGTGGCACGCCACTTTTTACAGATGAACCACACTGTGAAGGACTTACGCTTCATACTCATTGATCATGTGCCAATATTGACACGAGGAGGTAACAGAAAGAAGAAACTCCTACAAATTGAAGCCAAGTGGATCCACAGACTTGGAACAATGCAACCTGGTGGACTGAATGCGAATGTGGACTGGCACTGTTTCTTATAGTACCTGCTCTTAAGTCAGAACTACTATGATGTTTTCAAACATACTTATTACAAATGAGAGTCCATGTACATTCTATGATACCCCTATGGACATAGTGAGAGTCCATGTACATTCCATCCACTAATTACTCATCTTGTAAAACCATACTTTAGGTGACACGAAGTCCAACTCTTTAATTGAGTAGCCAATAATTGGTAGGGCTTTAGAGCCGTTATTCACCATTGATGGGATATTAAGCATATGACAAAGTTGGCCAGTATAGCCTCAACTTTTGACATCTCATTAGTGTACTTGTTGAGATCCCTCTTAGCTAATATATAGCCTTAATCATCTCCATAGTACTCTGTGGTTTCTCACTGTTAGTCGAGAATTGTTAGGGCATTACTAATTGAGGTCAGAAGTAAGATGTATTTGACCCAGTAACTAGATAGTTTGAGTGTGTGGGTCATTAGTAATAGAATAGACAGCTTACTACAATATGAATTCTTGCTAGACAGTGATTTGATGACATGCAGCTAACATTATGCATGATTTTATATACAGATCCCCATTATATGTATACATTATGGTCTTTGAGGTTCCCTGCTTGTCTTTTTATTGACCACTCAGCTGTATTCTAAATATTCGCTGCCACTTGTCAGCTGGTAATGTTGTCAGCTTTTAGATAGTTATTTACTTAGATGGTATGTAACGTGCTTAGTTACTAACAGCGCTTGATTTAGATCAAGTTCTCCGCCAAGCTTGCTGATTAGATCTTTGGATATTAGTCCGTGTGATTGTTTATAGGGTTGCCATAGCGACATGTTGCTGGCTTATACATGATAGCCTCGCTTTGGTGTATGCTGTTACGTCATGGCATGTTGCCATGGCAACGTATAGCAGTGATTTGGACATTACGCTCAGTGCATAGTTTTGATGATACCCCTGATGCAATCACGCCCCCTCAGACCACGCTGTGTTTAGCGTGATAGTGAATGGCAGATGTTATAGTCTGCTTGATGATTTGCAAAGATGCTTTTAAAAAGTAAGTTGTATCTCCCTATTTTATTAAGTTAATCCTATGCCTGTTATGGTGATAACATTGTGTGCTGCAGAGGGCAGATTTAATTACATGCTGATTATGATCACGCTCCATATCCACTTAATATATTGTCACTGACATACACTTATCTCGCAATAGTTATAGATAACACACACATGTTGTTTATTAATACTGTATATTTTGCTGGTATTATACAGATGGTTAATTGTTTGTTTATATACATCTATTGATTTGATTTGATATATTATGATTGGCTGAAACTTGATGGGGGAGGGGTTTGATTTATTATTTAACACTGTTTGTATCACATTTTGGGTTGTCTGAAGAAGGGGTGAATGCCCCGAAACGTCACTGCCGAATAAATAATGTGTTGTGTTTAAATCCAGTGAGTGCTCATCCTTTGTACAGATTGAATATTTTGTTAAGCACCTGGGTCTGTGTTTGGGTTGGCAAGTGAGAGTGCACTTATGTGGAGCCTATATATATATATATATATATATATATATATACACATATATACACACACACACATATACATCTTTAGACATGTATAGGTATGTAGCTCTATGTTAAAGCCCTTTGGCTGCCTTTTTTTCCCCTAACACCTGAGACCTCATATCTTTGAGCCCTTATAACTTTTTTGTGAAATAATAATTATTTTTATTATTATTTTTTAAATAATTTTTATCAGATAGTGTTATTATGAGTGTATCTGTACTTTGCAATGTATTCTTGATGTGTTTTGTGCAACTTTTTTGTTTTGCAAAACAGTTAACCAGAGCTCTGAGGATGCGCTATACCAACACTCAAGTGATTATGTTTACTTTCAACTAGGGATGGGCGAATGTTTCTAAAAATTCGAAATTTAAAACTAATTTTGATACATTCGTTCGTTCGAATCGAATTTCGAATATTAATATAACATTCTAACATTCTATTTTTGAATTTTCGTTTTCGAATTTTTCAATAAAATTCGAAAATATTTGTTCGAATAATAGAATGTTTAGCTATGTATTCATTCAATTTCGAAATGTAATATTCGAATTCGAATGTGACATTCAAATTCAAAATAGTATTTCTAGTCTACAACTGTGTTTAATAAATGTAATATTCGAATTCGAATGCTACATTCGAATGTCACATTTGAATTTGAAATAGTATTTCTAGTCTAATACTGTGTTTTAAATGTAATATTCGAATTTGAATGTGACATTCGAATTCGAATGTCACATTCGAATTCAAAATAGTATTTTTAGTCTAATACTGTGTTTTTTAAATGTAATATTTGAATTTGAATGTGATATTCGATTCGAATGTGACATTCAAATTTGAAATAGTATTTCTAGTCTAATACTGTGTTTTATAAATGTAGTATTAAAATTCGAATGTGATATTCAATTTGAATGTGAAATTCGAATCGAAATAGTGTTTCTAGTCTACAATTGTGTTTTATAAATGTAATATTCAAATTCAAAAGTGACATTCGAATTCGAATGTGACATTCGAATTCGAATGTGACATTCGAAAACTGTAAATAACAGTGTAAGTAGCTTAAAATTGTTGTAATATTTTTAACATGTTTGTAACTTATTTTTTATTTTTTGTAACTTAGCTTTTTTTATTTTTTGTACTTTAGTTAGTTTATGTAATTGTATTTAATTGTAGTTATTTGTAGGTAGTTTATTTAATTAATTTAATGATAGTGTAGTATTAGGTTTAATTGTAACTTAAGTTAGGATTTATTTTACAGGTAATTTTGTATTTCTTTTAGCTAGGTAGTTATTAAATAGTTAATAACTATTTAATAACTATTCTAACTAGCTAAAATAAATACAAAGTTACCTGTAAAATAAATATAAATCCTAAGATAGCTACAATATAATTATTAATTACATTGTAGCTATCTTCGGGTTTATTTTACAGGTAAGTATTTATTTTTAAATAGGAATAATTTATTAAAGTATAGTGTAGTGTTAGGTGTAATTGTAACTTAGGTTAGGATTTATTTAACAGGTACATTTCTCTATATTTTAGCTAGGTAAGCTATTAAATAGTTAATAACTATTTAATAGCTATTGTACCTGGTTAAAATAAATTGAAAGGTACCTGTAAAATAAAAATAAATCCTAAGATAGCTAGAATATAATTATTATTTATATTGTAGCTATATTAGGGTTTATTTTAAAGGTAAGTATTTAGTTTTAAATAGGATTCATTTAGTTAATAAGAGTTAATTTATTTAGATTTATTTAATTAATATTTAAGTTAGGGGGGCGTTAGGGTTAGGGTTAGACTTAGGTTTAGGGGTTAATAATTTTATTACAGTGGCGGTGGTGTAGTGCAGGGCAGATTAGGGGTTAATAAATTTATTATAGGTGGCGACGGTGTAGGGGGGGCAGATTAGGGGTTATTAAATGTATTATAGGTGGTGACGGTGTAGGGGGGGCATGATAGGGGTTAATAGGTTTAATATAGGTTGCGGCGGGTTCAGGGAGCGGCGGTTTAGGGGTTAAACTATTTATTTAGTTGTGGAGAGGTGCGGGATCAGCAGGATAGGGGTTAATAATTTTATAATAGAGGGCGACGGTGTAGGGGGGGCAGGATAGGGGTTACTAGGTATAATGTAGGTGGCGGTGGGCTCCGGGAGCGGCGGTTTAGGGGTTAATACATTTATAAGAGTTGCGGCAGGGTCTAGGAGCGGCGGTTTAGGGGTTAATACATTTATAAGAGTTGCGGCAGGGTCTAGGAGCGGCGGTTTAGGGGTTAGTAACTATATTGAGCTGCGGGAGGCTCCGGGGGCGCCGGTATAGGGGGTAGAACAGTGTAGTTTAGTGTGAGTGCTTAGTGACAGGCTAGCAATAAAGCTGGGAAAAAGCCGAAGGGCAGCGAGATCGGATGAGTGATAACTCTCACAGTCCGCTGCTCATTGCCCCGCGGCTTTTTGACAGCTTTATTTGATAACTTAGGCGTATTTTTTCAGGTCCGCGGCGGTGAGCTTAGGCGAGCTTAGGCGGGCGTATTGGGCCGGCGAAGCCAGAAAAGTAGACGGCTTGATAACTACCCCCCTTAGTCTCACGTAGATTATAGTGAAATATATATCTGTATACACACACATATAATCTGAGTGAGTGGTGTTTAATATAAGAGCTGTAACTGTTATGGAAATTATATGTGAGTTTGATTGTGGTCTCAATGAAACAGTAATTAACATGAAACAGTTAAAGGTCTTCTAGGTTCAGGACTGCACAATAGCAAAAAAAATATAAGTAAAAATATAAGTTTGGTAAAAAAATGAAAAGGAAGCAGCTTATAGCAAAAATCAGTAAAAATATAAGTTTGGTAAAAATTGAAAAGGAAGCAGCTAAATATACATATGGAGAATTAGAGGACTGAATGTCCAGGAAAGACTCACCTCCGGAGGGATTAATTATATAAATCAGTGGGGGTTCTGACTCTTTAGATAATTTGGCAGCAAAGATAGAGGGGAGAGCTGCAGCGTTGATCAGTGCAAACCGGATGTGCGGCTGGTCCGTGGAACCGGAAGTCCTGTGATGTCACGCACGCAGCGTGTGAAGTTAGAAGCAGCTGAGTAGGCAGGCAGGGAAGATCCTCAATGTGAGTGGCTAAGGAAGGAAGCATGAAACTTCAATACCAAGCAAGGTATTGAATGTTACATGCTCCTTTATAGCCAGAGGTCAGAGGTAGTGTAACGCATCATTAAAGAGACAGGCTTCTTTTGTGACAGAATACCCCCTCTAAGGAACCACACCGCGGTTCAAGGTTGAGGTCTGGTGGGATGTCAACGGTGGAACAGAGACACCAGCCTCGGGGCTGAGAGATTAACTGAAGGCTCCCAGGAATCCTCCTCACTGGGGTAGCCCTTCCAGTGGATCAAATACTGGAGTCTACCAGATACCTTTCGAGAGTCCAGGATGCTTTCAACCTCATACTCTACTTCAGGCACCAGAGGGGGGTCATCCACAGAAGAAGGCTGATGATTCCTAAGTGCCTGATAGGGTTTGAGAAGGGAGACGTGAAAGGTTGGGTGGATTCGGTAATGTGAGGGTAAGATAAGGGTCACCGCATTTTCATTGATGACCTTAGATACAGGAAAAGGTCCAATAAATAATTTATTAAATTTACGACTAGGTACCGTGAGACGTAGATTTCTTGTGGCTAACCATACTAAGTCTCCAGGATTGTAAGTAGGGGATGCTCTATGGCGGAGGTCATAGTAATGTTTATGACGGGATTGGGCCTTCTTGATGTTTTCTGAGAGCAATGTGAAGGACTCCGAGATGGAGTTAGTGAAATCGTTAATTATAGGACAATCACTTTCCCTGTCAAGGGGTAAGCGAAATGACGGATGAAATCCGTAATTGGCATGAAAAGGAGTATCTTTGATTGAAGTGTGGTATGTGTTATTATGTGCAAATTCTGCAATAGGGAGCAATTCATTCCAGTTATCCTGTTGTTGTGTAGAGAAACAACGGATGTACTCTTCCAACCACTGGTTGGTACGTTCCGTTTGCCCGTTGGTCTGGGGGTGGAAAGCAGATGACAACCGCTGGTCAATCTCAAGGGTTTTACATAGTTGTTTCCAAAGGCGAGAGGTAAATTGGGTCCCTCTGTCAGTTGTGATAGAAGAGGGTACACCATGTAATTTAATTACATTCTCAAGCAACAATGTCACTCTTTCCATGCTGGTAGGGAGCTTATGGAAAGGGACAAAATGTGACATCTTTGTTAACAAATCAACTATTACCATGATTGTATTGTTCCCACCGGATTTGGGTAGTTCAACAATAAAATATATGGCAATCTCACTCCAGGGTCTTTTGGGTATTGGAAGAGAAAGAAGATAACCTGGAGGGTGTCTTCTATCTTTTTTACATGTGGTACATATCTTACAAGTTAGAATGTGTTTTTGTACATCATAAATCATCTTGGGCCACCAGTATAATCGCTTAAGCAATCTATGAGTCTTGTTGACTCCTGGGTGTCCAGAGAATTTGGAATCATGTACCTGTTCGAGTATGTGTAGTCTCAAATTTGGGGGGACATATGCCCTACCTTGGTAACAAAGTAAATCATAATTTTGAGGAGTTAGATTATAGGTATCTTTTGATGTGTCAATTACTTGTTACCTCCTTAGTGTTTTAGTGAAATCTATGATACCACCTATTATATACATTCTGGAGAGACGAGGGTACCTGTGTGAGGCAACTGAGGGGGTTTTGGAGGTAGCCTTGATAGAATGTCTGCCTTAGTGTTTAGGGATGCTGACCTATAGGTAATGATGTAGTTAAACCTTGAAAAGAACAGACTCCATCTGACCTGTCTAGATGTGAGTGTACGGTTTGTTTTAAGATACTGTAGGTTTCTATGATCAGTATATATAATAATAGGTTCAGCGGTTCCCTCTAATAAATGTCTCCAATTAACTAGGGCACTCTTCATGGCGAGCAATTCTTTTTCCCCTACGTGGTAGTTTAGTTCAGAAGGCGTGAGAACACGGGAATAGAATGCTATTGGATGTAGTTTATTGGTGGTTTTGGATCTTTGAGAGAGTACAGCCCCTAGTGCATACTCAGATGCATCTACCTCAAGGGTGTACTGGAAGTGTGGGTCAGGATAAGCAAGAATAGGAGCTGTAATGAATGCATTCTTTAAAAATTTAAAGGCATCATTGGCTGAGGGGGTCCACACAAAAGGTGTGTTAACTTTAGTGAGGTTAGTTAAGGGTTTGGCAATATGGGAAAACCCTTTAATAAACTTTCGATAGAAATTCGAAAACCCTAAGAATTTCTGTACATTCCTTTTATTATGTGGTATGGGCCAATCAACTATTGCCTTGACCTTTGAATTTTCCATCTGAATCCCCTTTGATGAAATATGGTACCCCAGAAATGTGATGTCTTTACTATGAAAAGTACACTTTTCAGCCTTAATGTAGAGTTTGTGTGTCTGTAGGCGTGCTAATACTGTTCTCACATGTTTTATATGTTCTGTCAATGTATTAGAGAAAATTAAAATATCATCAAGATATATTACTAGGAAGGTGTCCAATAGATCTCTAAAAATATCATTGATATAACGTTGAAACGTTGCAGGGGCATTACATAGCCCGAATGGCATTACCGCATACTCAAAAAGTCCGTACCTAGTACGGAACGCCGTCAGCCACTCATCCCCTGAATGCATACGGATAAGGTTGTAGGCACCTCTGAGGTCTAGTTTGGTGAAAATAGATGACCCATTCAATCTTTCTATAAGCTCAGGGATGAGCGGCAGAGGATAACGGTCTTTCACAGTACGCTTGTTGAGCTCACGGTAATCCACGATAGGTCTGATGGTTTTGTCTTTGTTGGTGACAAAGAATATGCCTGCACCTGCAGGAGAAGTGGAAGGTCTTATGAACCCTTTTCTAAGGTTTTCATTTATGTATTCCTTTAACTTTTCCTTTTACTAATTCATTTTGAGATAGAGGGAAGATATGCCCATATGGAATGTCTGACCCTGGTATAAGCTTTATAGGGCAGTCATACTCTCTATGGGGGGGTAGAGACTCTGCCTCTATTTTATCAAAAACTAATGAAAAATCATGATACTGGTGGGGGATTAACCCTTTATCTTGGTTAATGTGAAGTATGGAATGGGACAGTATACAAGTTGAATTGCAGTAGGGTGAGTTGAATACTATGCTATTTTGCTTCCAATGTATCATAGGCTGGTGTTGTCTTAACCAGTGTAAGCCAAGTATGACTGGGAACATTGGAGAGGTGATTATATCGAAGGAGATATACTCTTGGTGGTTGTTGGGGATATTAACAAGTATGGGGATTGTTTGGTGTGTGATGGGACCTGTAGATAAACTATTACCATCAATCAACCGTACAGAAACAGGATTCTTTTTCACAACAAGCGGTATATTTTTATTTTTTGCTATAGAGATATCTATATGATTGGCATAAGCGCCAGAGTCCACAACGGCTTCAAGGTTTAGTCGCTGTTTTTCCCACTGTAACAAGATGGGAACTAGTAAGTAAGTTGGTTTATGGGTAGACAATGTAAAGTTGTGCAAAGTCCAAATTGACTCACCAGACTTCTGTCTTTTCAGAGATGGACAATCCGTGACAGAGTGGTCCTTGGAGGCACAATACATGCAGAGAGCATGTTCCTTGCGATAAGACTTTTCTTTTATATGTCACGGGACGAGATGGATATCTGGCTACTGTGTCATGTGTTTGTTTCTCCAACCTTCTCTCTCTGAATCTCCTATCAATTTTAATAGTAAGGGCCATTAGAGCCTCTAGGGAGTCTGGGAGATCAATTCTGACTAACTCATCTTTTATAGGGTCTGATAGACCTAATCTGAATTGGTTTATTAATTAAATCTGGTTCCACTGAGTATCTCTTTGCCAGATTTTAAATTCAGATATGTAGTCTTCTACATGTCTTTTGTTCTGCTTGAGGCTACATAAGGTGTTTTCTGCAGTTAGTTGTTTATGAGGATCCTCATACAGATCAGACATTGCTTTAAAGAATTCATCAACTGATTCAAGTATAGGGTCATTAGATTCATATAAGGAGTCCGCCCAAGCACGTGGTTCTCCTTTTAAATAGGATATGATTGTTAGAATTTTAACTCTTTCAGTAGGAAATGTTTTAGGTTTTAGAGTAATGAACATTCTGCATGCATTGTAGAACTGTCTAAAGGTCTTTCTATCACCTGAGAAATGTTCAGGGGGACTGATAGGTGGTTCAGGAGGAAGTGAATAAGAGCTAAATCCTTCTTTGATAATACTTTTTAGGGTTAGATTCTCAGAATGAAGTTCTCTGAGACCCTGTGTCAGCTGATCTACTTTATGGGAGAGTTCCATGACATGAGCCTGTAGGTCAGCAGGGTTCAGCATTCTGACTTTTATAAGGCTTGGTATTCTGTAACACACACTAACTTAAAGTTAGAAATTTGAAAAACATGTTCCAAAAAATAATCATAGCAGACCATAAAAGTTAAGGTTGTGTCTCACGTAGATTATAGTGAAATATATATCTGTATATACACACATATAATCTGAGTGAGTGGTGTTTAATATAGGAGCTGTAACTGTTGTGGAAATTATATGTGAGTTTGATTGTGGTCTCAATGAAACAGTAATTAACATGAAACAGTTAAAGGTCTTCTAGGTTCAGGACTGCATAATAGCAAAAAAAATATAAGTAAAAATATGTTTGGTAGAAAAATTAAAAGGAAGCAGCTTATAGCAAAAATCAGTAAAAATATGTTTGGTAAAAATTGAAAAGGAAGCAGCTTAATATACATATGGAGAATTAGAGGACTGAATGTCCAGGAAAGACTCACCTCCGGAGGGATTAATTATATAAATCAGTGGTGGTTCAGTGTTCTGACTCTTTAGATAATTTGGCCGCAAAGATAGAGGGGAGAGCTGCTCACAGAGCTGCAGCATTGATCCGTGCAAACCGGAAGTGCGGCTGGTCCGTGGAACCGGAAGTCCTGTGATGTCACGCACGCAGCGTGTGAAGTTTGAAGCAGCCGAGTAGGCAGACAGGGAAGATCCTCAATGTGAGTGGCTAAGGAAGGAAGCATGAAACTTCAATACCAAGCAAGGTATTGAATGTTATATGCTCCTTTATAGCCAGAGGTCAGAGGTAGTGCAACGCCTCATTAAAGAGACAGGCTTCTTTTGTGACACTAATTATGTTAGTTTGAATGAATTATGAACTGAACACTGTTTAAATTTGGCAAATTGGGTTAGCCAATCAGAATTTTGGATGGATGGCCATTTGTCCAAATTCAGCCCAATCACCCTTTGTCTTGGTTGTTGTGATTTATCAATCATAAGAGTGGGTGGGTCAATTTTAGGTCAATTTTGATTAGTTTCCTGATTAATCAATCATGATTGAGCATAGGTTGCCAGCAATCCCTACAAGTGCCAGAACCTTGTGACTGTCAAAAAGAAGGTGGATCTGGATTGCTGCTGACTTTTAGAGTCAGGGGCATGAATATTCTTAAAGGGACACTCAATTCAGATTTGATGATTCAGATACAGCATGCAATTTTAAACAACTTTACAATTAACTTCCATTGACAAAATGTGCACAGTATTTTTCTATTTACATTTTTTAAGGCACAAACTCTTACTGAGCATGTGAAAGAATTCACAGAATATACGTATATGCATTTGTAATTGGCTGATGGCTGTCACATGATACAGGAGGAGTGAAAATAGACATAATTTTGAAATTTGTCAGAATAAAATGTACTACTCATTTGAAGTTCAGACCAGCAGGCCCATTTATCAAGCTCCGTACGGAGCTTGAAGGGCCGTGTTTCTGGCGAGTCTTCAGACTCGCCAGAAACACAACTTATGAAGCAGCGGTCTAAAGACCGCTGCTCCATAACTCTGTCCGCCTGCTCTGAGCAGGCGGACAGGAATCGCCGGAAATCAACCCGATCGAATACGATCGGGTTGATTGACACCCCCTGCTGGCGGCCGATTGGCCGCGAGTCAGCAGGGGGCGGCGTTGCACCAGCAGCTCTTGTGAGCTGCTGGTGCAATGTTAAATGCGGAGAGCGCATTGCTCTCCGCATTTAGCGAGGTCTTGCGGACCTGATCCGCAGTGTCGGATCAGGTCCACAAGCCCTTTGATAAATGGGCATGTAAGTGCTACTGCATTGTCATGTTATCATGCATTTGCTGATTATGCAAATCTACTGTAATTAGTAGTCCTTTAAACCCTTCTTTAGGTAAGTACATTTTTTATTTTTTTTTATTTTAAGGATTTTTTTTCTGTATAAGGCTTTGATAGGCATTTAGAAGTTTTTGGCGGGTATTTTGATTGAGGGAAGAGAACACAAAAAAGAATCATGTTGGATGATCTGAAATTTTGGGGGTAAAATGTATCATACATAAGTTGAGGTTTTATGATAAAAAACAAGATGTATGGGGCTGGGCGTTTGAAGAGGCAGCATGTAGAGCAGATTATTTAGGCTTGGGGACAGTGGGAACTGTGTCATGGCAAGAAAACATAGTACTGGACAGGGTTAAGCTTAGGGTAAAATGAGGTGGAAAATGGTTGAGTTAGCTGTAGTTTGAGGAACTGTCATTTAAGGTTAACTTTGATCTAGGTGCTAGGATAGCAGCAATTAGGGTAAACTCATCTGCAGCAAAACAGCTTTTAGATTCTGTTCCTAAAAGGGTTTGTGTTCTGCGTAATGGATTGTATAATTTATAAATTTGAAATGTAGCTCATTAAGTATATTGAATCACAAATAATTGACCACCATTTAAATGTATTTTTATTTTCTAATCAGTCTGGTACATTTTTATTTATTTCTTCCTGTTGAAGTGCAGCCATTATTTGTTTTGAATGAAAATAAATAATGCAATGGTTTATTCCTTAGTTTTGCTACTTAGCCTTAAGTATGCTAATATTATAATACAGTATTTATAACACTTTAATGTTAATATTTATAGGAATTGTTTTGGTTTTGCTTTGAAAAACGTCAACTGATAGGCAGTAATTGACCTATTTATACTGTAATATTTATCTTAAACCAAATGGCAGATGACGTTTGTGATAAAAAAGAAAGACAAGAAGGAAGTGTGTATAGGTAGATAAAACAAGGATTTTAATAGTTCCCCCCTATCTTGTTTTCTTTTTTAAAATATATGCATCATGGTAGGCACTTGTTCTGAATCATTTTGTTAAAGGGACAGTTAAGAAGAACAGAGTTTGTGTTGTTGAAAAAGATAGATAATACTTTTATTACTCATTTCCCAGTTGTACATAACCAACACTGTTATATTAATATACGTTTTACCTCTGTGATTACCTTGTATCTAAGCCTCTGCAAAGTGCTCACTTATTTCAGTTCTTTTGACAGACTTGCATTTTAGCCAATCAGTGCTGACTCCTAGGTAACTACACGTGCTTAAGCACAATGTTATCTATATGACACACATGAACTAACGCCGTCTAGTGTTGGAAAAAATGTCAAAATGCATTCAGATAAGAGGCGGCCTTCAAGGTCTAAGAAATTAGCATATGAGCCTACCTAGGTTTAGCTTTCAACTAAGAATAACAAGAGAACAATGCAAAACTGGTGATAAAAGTAAATGGGAAAGTTGTTTAAAATTACATGCCCTATCTGAATCATGGAAGTTTATTTTGGACTTGACTGTTCTTTTAAGCATTCTCATATTACAGGAATTAGCTACACCATGTATAGGTGTTCCTGTTTCAGTATCTATGAAAATTAGTACGATAGTTAAATAATGTTTTTGTTCTCTACCACCCCATTATACATCTCTCTCTGCACTCTTGGATAAATCAAAGTTAAATTGATATGAAACCCCAAATTTTTCTTTCATTTTTCCGATAGAGAATATAATTTTCTTCTATTATATAATTTGCTTCATTCTTTAGGTATTATTATTATTATTCTTTATTTGTAAATCGCCAAAAGATTCTGCAGCGCTGCCCATGGGTACAAGGATAACAGTACAATGGAGAAACAATACGATAAGACAAAATTTTACAGACAAAAACAGGGGGAATTGAGGGCCCTATTCCCGAGGGAACTTACAATCTAGATGGGTAGGATGGGAAACAGGAGGTGGGGACTGCAAAGGTGAGAATGATATTAGTGAGGAGATAGAGGGAAGCTGTTAGTTAAGGGAAGTTATTATGTTAATTAGTGGGGTGATAAGCTTCCCCGAACAGAAAGGTCTTTAGGGAACGCTTAAAGGAGGAGAGATTAGGGGCAAGTCTCCTCCTTTACTCCTATCTTTTTTTGAAGAAATAGCAATGCACATGGGTGAGCCAATTAAACAAGGCATCTATGCGCAGCCACCTATCAGCTGCTACTGAGCCTATCTAGATATGCAATCCAGCAAAGGATATCAAGAGAATGAAAGAAATTAGATAACAGAAGTAAACTGAAAAGTTGCTTAAAATTGCATCCTCTTTCTAAATCATGAAAGAAAAATGTCCATGTCTGTCCATTTACATGTTTTTTAAATTAGTATATCCCCTTACAATGGCCTTAATTCAAATAGCATTGCAGAGAAAACTTACTAGTAAAGTGATGGCTAACCTTGGCAGCCCAGATGTTTTGGATCTACATTCTAGTCCTGACACATCAGGGGTACTATGGTGCACTAGTAGTTCCCTGTCACCTGCATCCATTCAGGTTTGTTTCCCTTATTAAAGAATGTATGAAAAATGTGCAGCATGAATTCACGCAAATGGAAGTGAGCTTTGAAACTACAGCTTGAAAAAAAGCAAATAGCAACATTTTCTTTGAAGTATTTTTGGTTTTCAGTAATTTTTTTCTAACTTAGCTTAGGAGGTCCTTAGGTTAAGGGGCTCCCATGAGTTAGGGTACTTTAGGATGTCTCTGTTAAGGTAAATTGGCTCTGTACTGCTACCTTGATGCTATAATTACATGGTTTACAATGAACTTACCAGGTAGCAGATGGAACATGGTTTAGTGAGAATGCAAGTGCATTTGTAGGCTTCTCTGTTTTTTTCCAAGCCAATGTGGCTGCCAGAGGCGAGAAATATATATTTCCATACAAGATCTCATGCATATGTGACTACTTACTTGTGGTTGTGCTGCCTCTACTGAACCACTTTAGACTGAGTTGGAGTTTTCCAAGAGTGTTTTTCGATTTGGCAAACTTTTTTGATTTTTAATAAAGGCCAATGTCAGTGGCTTTAAAAACATTTTAGATCTGTGTAATATTCCATAAAGAAAAAAGGGATTGAATCTTATATCAAAAGTGTTGCAATGTGGCAATATATTCAATCGGGATCCAACGCAATGTCGAGAAAGCCGACAAAATATTCTATCCTGCCGACATTACTGTTTAAAGGCAGCATCGCAGAGAGGCATTTTACTATACTTTGCAATGAATGGTGATGCACGCAAAATATTCCAAGCAACATCAGCACTGACATTGGCGATGTAAAGTAAAGGATCCCTTTCAAATATATAGCACCGAACCTAATAAATATACCTATGTACCTCTAAACTGACATAACCCACCACCTCAAACTAACCCTACACTACTTAACCCCTAAACTGCCAACAGCACACAGCAATAAACTTCCTTACCTATTAACCCCTAAACCGTTACAACCCCCCACCGCAAGAAACCCCTAACCTATAAACCCCTAAACTGTCACAATCTCCCACCAAAAGAAACCCCCTAACCTATTAATCCTTAAACCACCACAACCCCCAATGCAAACTATGCCTAGACTACTTAACTACCTAACAGCTAACCCCCTGTAATGTCAGGGAAAAGAGACATGTGTTAGAGTGGACCACAGCTACTGATAAATAGGTATATGAATAATATAGGGTGTAGCTAAGTGTGCAGCAGGGTGTCACACGGATATTACACATAAGTAATATGTGGCAGCCTAGCACACACACAAGAAGCAGTTAATATGTGAAGAAGAAAAAACAAAAAATAAAAATTAGATAAGCATCAGCACAACACTATTGCTGATAAAGGCAGGAGTAGTCTAATCAGCAGTGTGAATAGATGCTTAAGCCTCTTTTGGAGGAGTAGGTTAATAAATGCGAGCTGAATATATGTTTGTGCACAAAACAGAAAAATAATGGAGGATACTTATATAACATGAGCTCAAGTAAAAATGGGTGTACTTACGAATAAGCACAAGTGTGTAAAGCATAATACAGGTTGAAAAATATAAGCAAGGAAATAACCCCTTAGTATCGGTACCTTGAATACCTAAGTTGAAGACTGATTGAGAGAGGAACCGCAAGTAGGATAAGCAGCGGTAAACGCTTAGGAGGCAGCCGGTCTCGGCAGGAGAGTGGCGTGTGACGTCACAGAGGCCGCAGTTCCGGTAGCGGAGCAGGTCCCAGCTCTGCTTGGGAGTGAAACAGGAACAGAACTCAATGAGCGGTTGCTGCAGGAATTGCAGGAAAAGTGTGCAGCTCAGGACTGGTCCCAGTAGAGAAACAATACCAAGCAATGAGTGAGTGTGGATTGCAGGTATTTATGGTAATTCCAAGCAGTTAAAGGGGCAGTGCTAATATAGAAAGGAATATGCATGACAGAACACCCCCCTCCAGGAGCAGCACCGATGCTCAAAGTTTTGGACGTTCTGGGTGTCTTTGATGGAATCTGGAAATTAATCTGGGAGCTGAGATGTTGGTGGATGGCTCCCAGGAGTTGTGTTCACTAGAGTATCCCTTCCATTTGATGAGATATTGAAGATCACCCCTGAAACGTCTAGCATCCAGAATATCCTCAACCTCATATTCCATGTTGGGGTCTATGGAGACAGGGGGTAGCGTGGTATCTGTAGGTTGGGTACGTAGGGTTCGGTAAGGTTTGAGTAATGATACATGAAAGGTGGGATGTATCCTGAGTGTAGTAGGTAACGTAAGACGAACAGCGTTGCAGTTGATGATCCGCTGGATAGGGAATGGTCCGATGAAGAGTGGTGAAAGCTTCCTGGATGGAGTTGACAAGCGTAGATTTTTTGTGGACAGCCAGACAAGATCTCCTGGTTTGTATGTAGGTGGTGGAGTGCGGCGTCGGTCGTAATATTTTTTTGTATAATCTTTGCATCATCAATTGCTTGTTTAACAGAAACGAAATTTGAAGTGATGGTGGAAGCTAAGTCTGAAATATGGGAATGATCTGAAACCAGTTCAGGCAACCATTGGAAGGAAGGATGGAACCCATAGTTGACATAGAAGGGTGTCTGTTTAGTTGTAGAATGTAGAGTATTATTAAAAACGAATTCAGCGAAATGTAGTAGTTGGGACCAGGAATGTTGATTTGTATGACAATAAGTCCTTAGGAACTGTTCTACCCATTGGTTACAACGTTCTGTCTGTCCGTTCGTCTGAGGATGGTAGGACGAGGAAAGGGACTTATCAATGGAAAATTGTTTGCAGAAGGCAGACCACAGGGCGCTGGTGAATTGGGACCCTCGATCGGTCAGGATTTTCTTAGGCAAGCCATGTAGCCTGATGACATTTTTCAAAAGTAGTTGTATGGTTTCTGCTGCAGTGGGGAGCTTGTGGTAAGGTATAAGATGGATCATTTTGCTGAACAAATCCACTACTACTAATATAGTGGTGTTTTTTTCAGAAATGGGTAAATCCACAATGTAATCTAGCGCAATTTCTTGCCAGGGTCTATCAGGTGTAGGAATTGATAGAAGAAGTCCATAAGGTGGTCTTTTGTTTCTTTTAGATATGGTACAAGTGGGGCAAGAGTTAATGAACTGTGTCACATCAGTTAATAAGGTTGGCCACCAGTAAGATCTCTGTACTAGTTCCTTAGTTTTGGTTACTCCACAATGTCCCCCTAGAGACGAGTCGTGAGCGGATTTGAATAACTGGTCACGTAGAGATGGAGGAAGATATAGTTTGTTCCCAAAACAATAAAGTCCTTGGTTGTTAATTGTTAGAAGATGTTCAGGTTTGGAGGAATCCTTCATTTGTTCAGATTTTAACAGAGGTCCAAAATCAACCATGAATAGAAGAAAGTTTTCTTCAGGAATGACGTGTTGGCTTGTGGTAATGTCCAGAGGTGGTTGTGGAAGTCGAGATAGGGCGTCTGCCTTCCCATTTTTCCTGGCAGGTCTGTAGGTAATGAGAAAATTGAAGCGTGAAAAGAATAAATTCCAGCGAACTTGGCGAGCAGAAAGCGTTCTTGTGGATTTTAGGAATTGTAAGTTTCGATGATCAGTATAAACTATGGTTGGCGTTGTAACACCTTCCAGTAGGTGTCTCCATTGCTCGAATGCAGCCTTAATAGCCAGGAGTTCCTTTTCGCCAATTGGATAGTTTCTTTCTGCTGTTGTTAGAGTACGAGAATAATAAGCTACAGGATGTAACGGTTGTTGTAATGATTGTCGTTGTGAAAGGATGGCTCCAAGTGCAAAATCAGAAGCGTCTACTTCAAGTGTATAAGGGAGTTCTGGGTTTGGGTAGCGCAAAATGGGAGCAGATGTAAATCGTGATTTCAGTAAATCAAAAGCATCTTGAGCGACAGTTGACCAGAAAAATTTTGTATTTTGCTTTGTCAGATCAATAAGAGGTTTAGCAAGAGAGGAGTAATTTTTAATAAATTTTCTGTAGAAATTGGCGAATCCAAGAAAACTTTGAACTTGTTTTCTGGAAGTAGGGACAGGCCAATTTACTACAGATTTTATTTTAGTATCATCCATACGTATACCCTTATCAGATATTATGTATCCAAGGAATGGTATACTGCTGGCATGAAAGATGCATTTTTCTGCTTTTACATATAAAGAGTTACTTCTGAGTCTAGTCAATACCTGTCGGACATGGATTTTGTGGTCTGCTAGAGATTTGGAGTATATGAGAATGTCGTCGAGGTAAATGACTACGTAGGTATCCAGGACATCCTTGAAAATGTCATTTATGAGATGTTGGAAGGTGGCAGGAGCGTTACAGAGACCGAATGGCATGACTACATACTCGTATAACCCATAACGAGTACGAAATGCAGTCAGCCATTCGTCTCCTGCCCTCATCCTGATCAAGTTGTAGGCTCCCCTAAGGTCTAACTTGGTGAAGATTTTGGAACCCTCTAGACGCTCAATTAATTCACTGATAAGGGGTAAGGGGTAACGGTTTTTTATAGTAACTTTGTTTAACTGCCTATAATCCACAATAGGTCTTAGGGAGGCATCTTTGTTTTTAACAAAAAAAATCCCTGCTGCTGCAGGAGAGGTTGATGGTCTTATAAAACCTTTTTTAAGGTTTTCTTCGATGTAGGATCTAAGATGTAACAGTTCTGGTTTAGACAGAGGGAAGATGTGCCCACAAGGAATAGCCGCCCCTGGAAGGAGATCGATTGGGCAGTCATACGGCCTGTGTGGTGGAAGATTTTCTGATTGTTTCTTGCTGAACACATCAGAAAAATCTTCATAATCAGGGGGCACATTTGTTTGTACACCTTCGGGTGATGGTTGAAGTAGCAATTGAGGGTAACAGGTGGTCTTGCAGTAATCTGAAGTAAACTGTAAAGAGAGGGATGACCAAGTGATGGTAGGATCATGTTGCCTAAGCCATTGTAGCCCTAGAATTAGGGGAAAGTCAGGTGAAGTAATGACATCGAATTTTATATACTCCCTATGGTGACACTCTGTTGACATTAAAATAGGAATTGTCTCAAACAGAACAGGTCCTGTGGACAAGACCTCACCATCTATTCCTCTCAAATGAACAGGAGACAGTTTCTTGTGCAAGGGAATTTTATTAGATTCACAAAAACTTTTATCAATGTAAATTATCATTTTCAAGTTTTAAAGCAGTAAGACCCTCAGTTAATAAGTCTACTTTGTTGCTTAGTGCTTGTATGTGTGTATTCATATCAGTTGGGTCCATTTTTAGAAGGCTTGGTATTTCTGTAATGTCAGGGAAAAGAGACATGTGTTAGAGTGGACCACAGCTACTGATAAATAGGTATATGAATAATATAGGGTGTAGCTAAGTGTGTAGCAGGGTGTCACACGGATATTACACATAAGTAATATGTGGCAGCCTAGCACACACACAAGAAGCAGTTAATATGTGAAGAAGAAAAAACAAAAAATAAAAATTAGATAAGCATCAGCACAACACTATTGCTGATAAAGGCAGGAGTAGTCTAATCAGCAGTGTGAATAGATGCTTAAGCCTCTTTTGGAGGAGTAGGTTAATAAATGCGAGCTGAATATATGTTTGTGCACAAAACAGAAAAATAATGGAGGATACTTATATAACATGAGCTCAAGTAAAAATGGGTGTACTTACGAATAAGCACAAGTGTGTAAAGCATAATACAGGTTGAAAAATATAAGCAAGGAAATAACCCCTTAGTATCAGTACCTTGAATACCTAAGTTGAAGACTGATTGAGAGAGGAACCGCAAGTAGGATAAGCAGTGGTAAACGCTTAGGAGGCAGCCGGTCTCGGCAGGAGAGTGGCGTGTGACGTCACAGAGGCCGCAGTTCCGGTAGTGGAGCAGGTCCCAGCTCTGCTTGGGAGCGAAACAGGAACAGAACTCAATGAGCGGTTGCTGCAGGAATTGCAGGAAAAGTGTGCAGCTCAGGACTGGTCCCAGTAGAGAAACAATACCAAGCAATGAGTGAGTGTGGATTGCAGGTATTTATGGTAATTCCAAGCAGTTAAAGGGGCAGTGCTAATATAGAAAGGAATATGCATGACACCCCCAAGACCCCTAAACTAACACCACCTAAGTTACACAAAATAACAAACACTAAAATTACAACAACAAAAAATTACAAACAAAAAAACACTACCAAAAATAAAAAATAGGGATTTTTTTGGCAAGTAAAAGATGCAATGCCCTACAAAATGCCCAATTTTTAGAGTCGGTATTAGTGTTAGTATAGGGTGTTTTATTATGAGGTGGGAACTTTAGTTTTAGGATAGGCCTTACTGTTTGGCATTTTTTATTTTTGGTAGTGGCTTTTTTTTAAAAAAAAAAAAAGTTTTTTTTGTAATGTTAGTGTTTTTATTTAGGGGGTGTTAGGTTAGGGGTCGGCGGGGTTAGCTGTTAGAGAGTTAAGTACTGCAAGGGGTAGTTTGCAATGGGGGTATTGGGGGTTTAGGAGTTAATAGGTTAGGGGGTGTTTGGGGTGGGGGATATTGGTTGTTTAGGTATTAATAGGTTAGGGGGTGTTTGCGGTGGGGGGTTGTGGTGGTTCAGGGGCTTAAAAGGTTTTTGGTGTGGTTAATTTTTAAATAAAATTGTTTTGGAAATAGCAAAGTGCTATTTGTATTTATTGCCCTATAACTTGCAAAAAAAGCAAAGAACATGTAAACATTGGGTATTTCTAAACTTAGGACAAAATTTAGAAACTATTGAGCATGGGTGTTTTTTGGTGGTTGTAGATGTGTAACAGATTTTGGAGGTCAAAGTTAGAAGTTTCATTTTTTCCTCATATTTTATATTTTTTTTATAGTAAATTATAAGATATGATGAAAATAATGGTATCTTTAGAAAGTCCATTTAATGGCGAGAAAAACGGTATATAATATGTGTGGGTACAGTAAATGAGTAAGAGGAAAATTACAGCTAAACACAAACACAGCAGAAGTGTAAAAATAGCCTTGGTCCCAAACGGACAGAAAATGGAAAAGTGCTCTGGTCACTAAGGGGTTAAAGGGACACTGAACCCAAAAATTTTCTTTCGTGATTCAGATAGAGCATGACATTTTAAGCAACTTTCTAATTTACTCCTATTATCAAATGTTCTTTATTCTCTTGCGGCTAGATTTAGAGTTTTGTCGGTAACGACCAGCGTAGCTAACGCTGTTTTTTTTTTCCCCGCACCTTTTAAATACCGCTGGTATTTAGAGTTCACAGAATGGCTGCGTTAGGCTCCAAAAAAGGGGCGTAGAGCATAATTTACCGCCACTGCAACTCTCAATACCAGTGGTGCTTACGGACGTGGCCAGCTTAAAAAACGTGCTCATGCACGATTCCCCCATAGGAAACGGGGCAGTTTGAGCTGAAAAAAACCTAACACCTGCAAAAAAGCAGCGTTCAGCTCCTAACGCATCCCCATTGTTTCCTATGGGGAAACACTTCCTAAGTCTGCATCTAACACCCTAACATGAACCCCGAGTCTACAAACCCCTAACCTTACACTTATTAACCCCTAATCTGCCGCCCCCGCTATCGCTGACACCTGCATATTTTTTAACCCCTAATCTGCCACCCCGTACACCGCCGCAACCTACATTATACCTATGTACCCCTAATCTGCTGCCCCTAACACCGCCGAGCCCTATATTATATTTATTAACCCCTAATCTACCCCCCGATCAGCCAATCGGATTGAACTTGAATCTGATTGGCTGATTCTATCAGCCAATCAGAATTTTCCTAACTTAATTCCGATTGGCTGATAGAATCCTATCAGCCAATCGGAATTCGAGGGACGCCATCTCGGATGACGTCCCTTAAAGGAACCGTCATTCGTCAGGAAGTCGTCGGTGAAGAAGGATGTTCCGCGTCGGCGGGATGAAGATGGATCCGGAAGAAAGAAGATTGAAGATGCCGCTTGATAGAAGACTTCAGCCAGATCACGGACCTCTTCAGCTCCCGTTTGGATCAAGACTTCAGCCGGATCATGGACATCTTCAGCCCCCGCTTGGGCCAAGACTTCAGCCGGATCATGGACATCTTCAGCCCCCGCTTGGGCTTGGATGAAGACTTCGGAGCCTGGACGGATCGGTGATACCCGGCGTGGTGAAGATAAGGGGCGCGATCCGATATAGATCGCAGTTTGCGGCGCAAGCGAGGGAACCGGCGTCGCCCGCAGTTTCAGCTCGCAACTCGAGCTATCCCATATAAGTCGCCGTCAGATGCTAACGTGCCGTAAGTCTGACAAACCAGCGATGTCCAGAAATCTGCGCAAGTACAAATTTCTGGCGTCGCCAGTGACTTGCGGCACGTTAGAAACTGCCGGCGCCTATAAAACCTGACTAAAGTCTAAAACACCCGCACTGTCTAACACGCCTCCCTAACATAGTCCGACAAGTCTAACACGTCTCCCTAACATAGCCCGACACGTCTAACCCTCTATCCGCTATCCCCCCTCACTATCCTAACATTAAAAAAGCTATTAACCCCTAAACCGCCGCTCCCGTACCCCGCCGCAACCTAATAAAGTTATTAACCCCTAAACCGCCGCTCCCGTACCCCGCCGCCAGCTATATTATATCTATAACCCCTTAAAGTGAGCCCCTAACACCGCCGCCATCTATATTAAAATTATTAACCCCTAATGTAAGCCCCTTACACCGCCGCCATCTCTATTAAAATGATTAACCCCTAATTTAATCTACCTACCCCGCCGCCAGCTATATTATCTATATTAACCCTAAGTATATTATAGTTAATATAGGTATTACATTATATATATTAACTATATTAACCCTAATTATATTAGGGTTAATATAGTTAATATAGTTACTATAGTATTTATATTAACTATATTAACTCTATCTAACCCTAACTAAATTTATATTAAATTAATCTAATTCATTTATAAACTAAAATATTCCTATTTAAATCTAAATACTTACCTATAAAATAAACCCTAAGATAGCTACAATATAATTAATAATTACATTGTAGCTATGTTAATAGGTTAATATTTATTTTACAGGTAAATTGTTAATTATTTTAACTATGTATAATAGGTATTAAATAGTTATTAACTATTTAATATCTACCTAGTTAAAATAATTACCCAATTACCTGTAAAATAAATCCTAACCTAAGTTACAAATACACCTACACTATCAATAAATTTAATAAACTACAAACATCTATCTAAAAATACAATTAAATTAACTAAACTAAATTACAAAAAAAAACAAACACTAAATTACAAAAAATAAAAAAAAGATTACAAGATTTTTAAGCTAATTACACCTATTCTAAGCCCCCTAATAAAATAATAAACCCCCAAAATAAAAAAAATTCCCTGCCCTATTCTAAATTAAACAAATTTCAAAGCTCTTTACCTTACCAGCCCTTAAAAGGGCCTTTTGTGGGGCATGCCCCAAAGAATTCAGCTCTTTTGCATACAACAAATACAATACCCCCCCCCCATTACAACCCACCACCCACATACCCCTATTCTAAAACCACCCAAACCCCCCTTTAAAAAGCCTAACACTACCCCCCTGAAGATCTCCCTACCTTGTCTTCACCACACCGGGCTATCGGAACAGCCAATAGAATGCGAGCTCAATCTGATTGGCTGATTGGATCAGCCAATCGGATTGAACTTGAATCTGATTGGCTGATTCAATCAGCCAATCAGATTTTTCTAACTTAATTCCGATTGGCTGATAGAATTCTATCAGCCAATCGGAATTCGGCGGACGCCATCTTGGATGACGTCATTTAAAGGTACCTCATTCGTAGTACAGCAGTCGGCCGGGATGGATGCTCCGCGGCGGCGGAGCGAAGAAAGAAGATTGAAGATGCCGCCGGAAGAATGAAGACTTTGCTGCCGCTTGGAGGAAGACGTCGCCGGAGGAAGAATTCTTCTTTGCCGCTTGGAGGAAGACATCGCCGGAGGAAGAATTCTTCTTTGCCGCTTGGAGGAAGACATCGCCCGGATCGGATCAGGAGTTCGGCCCGGTGTGGTGAAGACAAGGTAGGGAGATCTTCAGGGGGGTAGTGTTAGGCTTTTTAAAGGGGGGTTTGGGTGGTTTTAGAATAGGGGTATGTGGGTGGTGGGTTGTAATGGGGGGGGGTATTGTATTTGTTGTATGCAAAAGAGCTGAATTCTTTGGGGCATGCCCCACAAAAGGCCCTTTTAAGGGCTGGTAAGGTAAAGAGCTTTGAAATTTGTTTAATTTAGAATAGGGCAGGGAATTTTTTTTATTTTGGGGGTTTATTATTTTATTAGGGGGCTTAGAATAGGTGTAATTAGCTTAAAAATCTTGTAATCTTTTTTTTATTTTTTGTAATTTAGTGTTTGTTTTTTTTTGTAATTTAGTTTAGTTAATTTAATTGTATTTTTAGATAGATGCTTGTAGTTTATTAAATTTATTGATAGTGTAGGTGTATTTGTAACTTAGGTTAGGATTTATTTTACAGGTAATTGGGTAATTATTTTAACTAGGTAGATATTAAATAGTTAATAACTATTTAATACCTATTATACCTAGTTAAAATAATTAACAATTTACCTGTAAAATAAATATTAACCCTAACATAGCTACAATGTAATTATTAATTATATTGTAGCTATCTTAGGGTTTATTTTATAGGTAAGTATTTAGATTTAAATAGGAATATTTTAGTTTATAAATGAATTAGATTAATTTAATATAAATTTAGTTAGGGTTAGATAGAGTTAATATAGTTAATATAAATACTATAGTAACTATATTAACTATATTAACCCTAATATAATTAGGGTTAATATAGTTAATATATATAATGTAATACCTATATTAACTATAATATACTTAGGGTTAATATAGATAATATAGCTGGCGGCGGGGTAGGTAGATTAAATTAGGGGTTAATCCTTTTAATAGAGATGGCGGCGGTGTAAGGGGCTTACATTAGGGGTTAATAATATTAATATAGCTGGCGGCGGTATAGGGGGATTAGATTAGGGGTTAATAATTTTTATATAGGTGGCGGCGGTGTAAGGGGTCAGATTAGGGGATAGATAAGGTAGATGGCAGCGGTTTTAGGGGCTCACAGTAGGGGGTTAGTTTATGTAGATGGCGGCGGGGTCCGGGAGCGGCGGTTTAGGGGTTAATAACTTTATTAGGGATTTCAGGGGGGGATCGCGGTTGACAGGTAGATAGACATTGCGCATGCGTTAGGTGTTAGGTTTATTTTAGAAGATCGCGGTTGACAGGGAGATAGACATTGCGCATGCGTTAGGTGTTAGGTTTATTTTAGCAGCCAGTTTAGGAAGTTACGGGGCTCCAATAGTCAGCGTAAGGCTTCTTACGGCTGCTTTTTGTGGCGAGGTGAAAATGGAGTAAGTTTTCTCCATTTTCGCCACGTAAGTCCTTAAGCTGCATATTGGATACCAAACTGCGCGGGTTTGGTATACCTGCCTATGGCCCAAAAAACTACGGGCGACGGCAGAAATATACGGGCGTAACTTCTAGGTTACGCCGTATATGTGATACCAAACCCGCGCAAATATTGGCGTCGCCGGCTTTTGCGGGTCGACGATTTATATCGGATCGACCCCAAGGTAGGATGATCTTCAGGGGCTTAGTGTTAGGTTTATTTAAGGGGGGTTTGGGTTAGATTAGGGGTATGTGGGTGGTGGGTTGTAATGTTGGGGGTGGGTATTGTATGTTTTTTTTTACAGGCAAAAGAGCTGTTTTCTTTGGGGCATGCCCCGCAAAAGGCCCTTTTAAGGACTGGTAAGGTAAAAGAGCTTTTCTATTTTAATTTTAGAATAGGGTAGGGCATTTTTTTTTATTTTGGGGAGCTTTGTTATTTTATTAGGGGGCTTAGAGTAGATGTAATTAGCTTAAAAATGTTGTAATATTTTTATAATGTTTGTAAATTATTTTTTTATTTTTTGTAACTTAGTTTTTTTTTTTTTTTGTATTTTATTTAGTTTATTTAATTGTATTTATTTGTAGGTATTTTATGTAATTAATTTATTGATAGTGTAGTGTTAGGTTTAATTGTAACTTAGGTTAGGATTTATTTTACAGGTAATTTTGTAATTATTTTAACTAGGTAGCTATTAAATAGTTATTAACTATTTAATAGCTATTGTACCTGGTTAAAATAATTACAAAGTTGCCTGTAAAATAAATATTAATCCTAAAATAGCTACAATATAATTATTAGTTATATTGTAGCTATATTAGGGTTTATTTTACAGGTAAGTATTTAGATTTAAATAGGATTAATTTATTTAATAAGAGTTAATTTATTTCGTTAGATAAAAATTATATTTAACTTAGGGGGGTGTTAGTGTTAGGGTTAGACTTAGCTTTAGGGGTTAATAAATTTAATAGAGTAGCGGCAAGGTCCGGTCGGCAGATTAGGGGTTAATACTTGAAGTTAGGTGTCGGTGATGTTAGGGAGGGCAGATTAGGGGTTAATACTATTTATTATAGGGTTATTGAGGTGGGAGTAAGGTGGATTAGGGGTTAATAACTTTATTATAGTAGGGGTGAGGTCCGGTCGGCAGATTAGGGGTTAATTATTGTAGGTAGGTGGCGGCGACGTTGTGGGGGGCAGATTAGGGGTTAATAAATATAATATAGGGGTCGGCGGTGTTAGGGGCAGCAGATTAGGGGTACATAGGGATAACGTAGGTGGCGGCGGTTTGCGGTCGGAAGATTAGGGGTTAAAAAAATTTAATAGAGTGGCGGCAATGTGGGGGGACCTCGGTTTAGGGGTGCATAGGTAGTTTATGGGTGTTAGTGTACTTTAGAGCACAGTAGTTAAGAGCTTTATGAACCGGCGTTAGCCCAGAAAGCTCTTAACTCCTGACTTTTCTCTGCGGCTGGAGTTTTGTCGTTAGATTTCTAACGCTCACTTCAGCCAAGACTCTAAATACCAGCGTTAGAAATATCCCATTGAAAAGATAGGATACACAAATGGCGTAGGGGGATCTGCGGTATGGAAAAGTTGCGGCTGGAAAGTGAGCGTTAGACCCTTACCTACACGACTCTAAATACCAGCGGTAGCCCAAAACCAGCGTTAGGGTTTTGACGGCTAACGCAGAACTCTAAATCTAGCCGTTGGTATCTTTATTTGAAATGCAAGAATGTAAGTTTAGATGCCGGCTTATTTTTGGTGAACAACCTGGATTGTTCTTGCTGATTGGTGGATAAATTCATCCACCAATAAAAAAAGTGCTGTCCAGAGGACTGAACCAAAAAAAAAAAAAGTTTAGATGCCTTCTTTTTCAAATAAAGATAGCAAGAGAACGAAGGAAAATTAATAATATGAGTAAATTAGAAAGTTGCTTAAAATGTCATGCTCTATCTGAATCACGAAAGAAACATTTTGGGTTCAGTGTCCCTTTAAGCTTTATATTTTTTTGATTTACAGCTAAGTTAAATATTATTTTAGTGTTGCAACACTATTTTTTAAATAATTTGGTTTTAAGTATATAAACATGTTCTTAATATACACATACAGTATATATGAACTCATATTTAACATTTTATATGTAGTTTTTGCATATTTGTTATCCCACAGGATAGTTTAAAATAAATTGTTTTATATCTGCTAAAATCAGACCATCATATATTTCTTCTTACACTTTTTCTAAAACATCACTAGGATTTATTCCATTGGCTTTAACACTAGTGCTCATCTTAGCGCCCCACTTGAAATCCCCCACTTTTGTTCTATTTTTCCCTATCCAGGAAGAGGCTAGCTATCAGTGAGGCTTAGCTGTTGTGTAACCCTGCGCCTTTTTAACTTGTATTTACCTACACTCCATTTTTTCACTTCCAAATAGTAAAAAGGCAGCAGGACAGTCATGGAAATATTCTCTTATAGAGACAAATTATTATCTGAGCTTGATACTAGAGATAAATCTGACACAAATTTTGAACATGAAAGAATTGATGTAAATAAACTAGTGAGTGAGTAAGAAAAAAATTATGAGTAAAGAACTGAAGCAAAAAATGGAATTAATATTCCATATTTATCCATATAAATAATCCCAAGATGTTTAAAGTTTAAAAAAATCTGCACCTTTCAGTTAAGTGAAACATTACAAAATGAATGGAACAAATTATTTTTGATGCTTCAAAAGGACTAATAGAAATCATTAAAAAATCAAGAAAAGAAACCTTATTAACTATAAATGAGGATATCCTTAATATTAAAGCTAAATTACGGCTAGATTACGAGTTTTGCGTTATGAGCCGCTCGGTACTAACTTGCAAGTTATTTCCACCGCTCACCTACCTATAGCGCTGCTATTACAGGTTTGCAAAAATCCAGCGTCAGCAGGCAATATGTCAGCGTTGAGCAAAATTGAGCTCCATACCGCACTCAAATACCAGCGCTGCTTTGAGATGGTTTTACATGCTAGTGCACGATTTCCCCATAGACATCAATGGGGAGCGCCGGCTAAAAAAAAGCCTAACACCTGCAATAAAGGAGCGTAAAGCTCCGTAACGCAGCCCAATTGATTCCTATGGGAAAAGAAAATGTATGTTTACACCTAACACCCTAACATAAACACCCCTAATATGCCACCCCGACATCACCGACACCTACATTACGCTTATTAACCCCTAATCTGCCTGCGCCCGACACCGCCACCAACTACCTACACTTATTAACCCCTAATCTGCCACCCCAGACACCGTCGCCACCTACCTACACTTATTAACCCCTAATCTTCCGCACCCAATGTCACCGCCACCTACATTACAGTTATTACAGAATCTCTATCAGCCAATCGGAATTAAAGGTGAAAAAATCCTATTGGCTGATGCAATCAGCCAATAGAATGCAAGCTCAATCCTATTGGCTGATTGGAAGTCCCATTTTGAAAGCTGCGGTAGTTACGTTGTATTACGGCCAAAAAAGTGTGCGGTACAGATATACCTGTAAGACTCCAATACCAGCAGTAGTGAAAAAACAGCGTTATGAGGCTTTTTCACTCATAACACAAAACTCGTAATCTAGCCGTTAGATAATAGCCATGAACAAGATCTCCTAAAAAATAGACAAAAAATGATTATAGATAGATTAGATACTCTTAAGCAAGAAATAATAACTAACAGATGAAAAAAAAATGAAAAGAGATGGAAAAGAATGTGAACCCCCAACAAAGACAATATTACAATAATAGTAATAAAGAAAAAAAATGCAGCAAAGAAACACACATAGGAATTTTGAATATAGGAGAGATGAAAGAAATCATTATAATCACAACCCAATGCATAGAAGGGATAACTCCTATAACACTAATAAGCAATGGCATAGACCTTATTATAGTAGAGAATATATGGGACATCGGGAACACACATACAATAGAAGGTATGACACGTTTAATAACACCCAATTCTCATATAATAGAAATTATGAAAGACACAATGAATATCAGTATATGAATAGATATAATGATTATAATTATATGAGGGAACAAAAGGAGAAATGGGATACACCACGAGATGATAGAGAGAGAGCACCAGAAGTTAGATGGAATAGATAAACTAATAATAGATTTAAAGAAACAGACGATAGATGGAAGCTACCTGTTTATAACAGATTTGAACCACTACAGAAAAAAAAATAATGGACAGTTTTGAACTCACAAATGCAGTGGAGGCTTTTTTAGAGAGAAGCCCACCAAGAGAGGGTCCCACAGTAAGACCAAAGAACCCTTAAAACTAGACAGCACACCAAAAATAAGAAAAAGAACAATAGAGGAAGTAGAGGAGGACAGGGAAGAAAGAACAGAACTAAAGGGACAGCAATTAAAGAGAATATTCCAGCTAAGAACAATGGTATTTTAAATCTTAGTGAGAGAACTTTAAATGATAAAGAAATAAAAATACTCTATCTAGGTTTATCATTTACCCCAACAAGGACCATGAACAAATTTGAAAAACACATAAAGTTAGAAAATTTGTCAGAAACTTGACTCTTAAGAGACATTTTCTCAAACACCCCTTAGAAAATTTCAGTATTAAAAGCACTATCATACAAACAAAATAAAGTTACATACATACTGGTCTAAAACCAAAATCTGAGTTTTATCCCACCCATGATAAAAGGAGTAATGTTGAGACATACAAAAAATTGGTTCTTTCGGATTTAAGAAAAATGATAATCAGAATCCTAGATTAATTTATAATCTCAGTAAGAAAGAAAGAGAAATTCTAGATGAATTAAAAATAAATAATAAAATCACCATCAAGCCTGCAGATAAGGGTGGAGGCTTGGTGGTGATGAATACACCAAAATATTGCACGGAAGCTGAAAAACTGAAATGAATCCGACAGAAAAATTTAATAGAGAGGTAAAGAGACCGACATCTTAAAAGAAGGAGAATATAATTTCATTCTTAATAGATTCCCTAGAGTACTTTTTTTTACCAACTGCCTAAGATACATAAAAGTATCATGAACCCACCGGGAAGGCCCATTATATCTGGGATAGGCTCCATGACATCCAATCTATCCAAATATGTAGACAGTTTCAAAAATATGTGGTCAATTTGAGCACATATTGAAAGATTCCATGAACCTTCTTATAATGCTACAAGATATAAAGGTGGAGGAGAACATGATAATGACCATGTGTGATGTGACCTCTTTATACACATCCATAAATTGTAATTTTGATATTGAGTCAATTGATTTTTTTTCTATCAAAAGATGATGAACTACCCAAGGAACAAAAAGATTTTCTGTTACAGAGTATATGGTTCATACTAGAACACAACTACTTTTCTTTCAATAACAAATACTATCTCCAATTGGAAGGGACAGCGATGGGCACAAGGTTCGCACATGGGCTACGCTAACCTTTTTATGGGCGATTGGGAGTCACAAACCTTGTGCTCTTCAAACGATACATAGACAATATCCTTATCATCTGGAGGGAAGAGAAGGAATCCTTGATTGATTTCTTCTCTTCTATAAACAGTAATGACAGATGAATTATTTTTACCTACAAATATAGCCATGAGCAAGTCACCTTCCTAGACTTAGATATAAAAGTTGAATCAAACTGTATTGAGACCAAAACACATTTCAAAGATGTTGCTTCAAATAATTTCATACACGCATCAAGCTGTCATTTCAACAAATGGAAGGAGAACATAACTAGAGGGGGGGGTAGTTTTGAACAAAGTATTCTAAAAAAAAGCCAAATTTATCTACAAATTTAATACAACATATCTACATGGACTAAATTCGGAATTAGAACTGTCCCCCTTTTTAGGGTCTTGATATGATCTAAAAATAGCTCTCTATAAACAATAGTTATACACTAAGCATTAAATTTACATATCTTTTTTCTTGTGTCCTTTTTTTACTTGTGTCCTTTTATACATTTATATTCTTGTGTACCATTATACATCCTTTTCCTAAAAATTGTGGGGATAAATACCCATCATCCTAACATATTTTTATACATAATTTTTTATTATCAGTGGAAAGGAAACAGAGGCGCCACAAGGGCCTAGTACCACCAAAACAAAGGGTAATATGAATGATGCAAGAAATGTACTCACAAGTATGATGCACCCAATGGTGCTGATGGGGCAGGCTGGAACTTCAGAGTAGTCCAACTCACTGTGTCCAACCGACTGTGATCTAAGGCCAAAGCTTCTTAGAAGGTCCCCCAAATACCTATGTAGGGATGAAGAGCAAAAAAACACAGCCCAGTACAGCTTATACAGGGACAAAGAGGTATGGAGTAATTGCACTTACAAAAAGGGAAGCACCTCCAGGTGCAATATGGGCAAACTGGGACTTCACAGCTGCCCAGCTGACTGATCTACACAGCAAAGGACTGGATATGCACCAATATCCCCAAAATAGATGTAACAAAGTCCACCACAGCAGCAAGTGTAAATAAAATATAGTATCTTTATTAAAACAAGCGACGTGTTTCTCAGCTTTTATAGGGCTGTTTCCTCAGGCTATTAATAAAAACATTTAAAAATACACTTGCTATATAAAGGGTAACAAACTCTCTAATAGGTTAATTAATTAATTAATTAATTGATCAGTATCATCTGTGTGCTGACATAGCTGGTTCTTGGTTGGCATAGTGACAGCAATAAACAAACTCTCTAGTAAGTTAATTGATTAATCAGTATCATCTGTATGCTGACATAGTTGATTCTTAGTAAAGACAGACAGTTGGGGCTTTCTATGTGATCTGAGACTCAATCACCACATACTATATACAGGCATGTTTTTTATTTTGATTCAATTTTCATACACATACGTGCAACATAACTCTAGGGCTCCCTAGACAAATGGTATTACATAGCTTGATCCCCTATTTTGTGATTTGGGAACTATAAATATGTTGGTTTTATTGGTGGGGGGGACTATGTGTTTGTATATATTGTCAAAATTGTAAACGTAGGATCTAATTGTTATGGTGAATCTCTATTCCAAGTAGCATTGTTTATTGTTGTTATTATGCTAACTAAGGATCAACTATGTCAGCATACAGATGATACTGATTAATCAGTTAACTTACTAGAGAGTTTGTTTATTGCTGTCACTATGCCAACCAAGAACCAACTACACACAGATGATACTGATTAATTAATTAACCTATTAGAGAGTTTGTTACCCTTTATATAGCAAGTGTATTTTTAAATGTTTTTTATGAATAGCCTGAGGAAACAGCCCTATAGAGGCTGAGAAACGTGTTGCTTGTTTTAATAAAGATACTATATTTTATTTACACTTGCTGCTGTGATGGACTTTGTTACATCTATTTTGGGGATACTGGAGAATATCCAGTCCTTTGCTGTGGAGATCAGTCAGCCGGGCAGCTGTGAAGTCCCAGTTTGCTCATATTGCACCTGGAGGTGCTTCCCTTTTTATAAGTGCAATTACTCCATACCTCTTTGTCCCTGTATATGCTGTACTGGGCTATGGTTTTTTCCTCTTCATCCCTACATAGGTATTTGGGGGGACCTTCTAAGAAGCTTTGGCCTTAGATCACAGTTGGTTAGACACAGTGAACTGGACTTCTGTGAAGTTCCAGCCTGCCCCATCAGCACCATTGGGTGCATCATGCTTGTGAGTACATTTCTTGCATCATTCATATTACCCTTTGTTTTGGTAGTACTAGGCCATTGTGGCGCCTCTGTTTCCTTACCACAGATCATCATTCACCATGATCTGACCGTCCTTTGACAGAGAGCTGCCTTGTTTTGGATGATATTTGTTTTATTGATATATGTTAAACTATTAGGTAGGAAATGCCCCCTATAGGATTATTTGTGCTTTAGTGCATTTATCTAATTTATATTTATTTTTTATTTTCATTTTGTTTGTATTTATTATTTATTTTTTATTTTTATTCTATTATTATTACTTATTCTGTATAGTATAATCACTTAGTACAACAGTATTGATTGTAATCAACACCAATAAAGACTTTATGTATGTATTTATTTACTCTTGAAACATGGAAAATAACTTTATTAAAATTCTGGCAATCACCACACACGTATATTGCCTTTTTTTTTTTAAATATATTAAAAAATATTATGTATTACATGAGGCTTAAAATGCTATTGTTGTTATATATAGGGCGAAAAAGATATTTATGTGAATGATATATAACTACTTGAAAGCTGATAGAGTCAAATATGTAGGAATTTTCTCATCTTATACAATAGATCACTAAAAACATCTTCACTATTATCCGCCATAATGACACTATATATAAATTCTAAGTAAAAAAACTTGTCTATTGTTCACTATAATAAAACCAAATATGAGTTCTAAATATCAACGTGATTTCACAATTTTACAATATGTATATCACATGAAATATTTCTCTTTGAATTGTAACTTGATCTATATGTGTATATATATATATATATATATATATATATATATATATATATATATATATATATAAATATTTCACAAAGGAAAGCACTCTCCGGCATTTTGAATAACAGATTTTTACTGTGCAAGAAGCAAATACATATTAACTTTTCGGGCATCCGCCTGTCCTCAGACATGCCATGTCTGAGGACGGGCAGATTCCTGAATACGTTCATATGTATTTGTTTCTTGCACAGTAAAAATCTGTTATTCAAAATACCGGAGAGTGCTTTCCCTTGTGAAATATTTCTGTATGCAGAGTTGGAAGGCACCCGGTGGTTACGTTGTTGTGAGTGGGCTGGGTTCTCTTGGACTGTTTAATATACAGTATATATATATATATATATATATATATATATATATATATATATATATATATCTTCTGTGTTTTTTAGAATCCAAATATAAGTATGTTACAAGAAATAAAGCTCTTTTTCTAAAACTAGAATAAATTTAACCAAAATATTTCCTTTTTAAATTGGAACCTATTCTATATATATACTGTACATACAGATCTTTTAGATATATAATCATAAATATATCAGAGTAAGCAAAGTTTAACTTTATTGATAACAAGTGAAATTGATGATTATATGTTACAAAAATCCGCTAAATTTACTTTCAAAGAACTTATAAGAGCTTACATGCTATTGGACAGAAGATTTTGAAGATACCCAATGAGAATGTGAGAAACAGTATTCAAAGGAGGTAATAACGATCACACAGCATCAGGAAAGTTGGTAAAATGCCCTTACTACAAAAAAGCCTGTTTAAAAGATCCAAGGTCACAGGTTCAAATCCCGGCAGGGCCTTCTCAGCCCTTCATCCTTCCGAGGTCGATAAAATGCGTACCATTAAATTGGGTAATAATAACAACTATTACTATTCAGCTGCCGATTTGGTTAATTCCAAGAGCGCTATATAAATACTAGTTATTATCTCGATAAAGCCCAATAACGTGGGGTAAAATGCGTTGATGATAAGCTGTGTAAACTAAGAACCAAGTGGAGACTGAACCAGGGTGTACTTTGGATTTAAGAAAGCACACCAACTGTGTAATCAATTTTTCACTACAAAAGAAGCTGTTCCGGCATTAATGTATTATACCTGCGTACACATATACTAACTGCAGGCAATGGACCATCTCAACAAGTTTTGAGAAACTTGCGCAAGTTAATCTCTACCTACACCCGTCATACTGTGATGTCATCTCTAGACACCCTACCATCAGCATGCAATCTTGGTGAGGTCCCAGAATCCCGGTGGCTGGTAAGACAACCTGCACTGCAGGCTCTACTTTTCTTTATCCGCAGACCAGGTAATATCCACCCTATGCACCATGAGACATAAAGGAAACATCTGATGGAGTAAGTGTATGAAATTCTGTGAACACAGAAGTCACGGAGGTCAGTAAAACCACCTGCATGGTGGGTGCCCCGCTCTATACTTACCTCGAAATACTAAAGACGCTCATTTAGGAAGTAACTTATCAACAAAAAAGAACTTTGGAAAATTGATTTATAGTAATATACTGACTGTAACATAAAAAGCTAACAGCCGAAAAGCTACAAAGTACGGCATAAGAAATATAGAAAAAATCAGATTAATTGGGAATACCTTGTGAGACTAGCTAGTGAAGAATAACATTGTAACCAACAATTTATACTGAGCCCATTCCCCAAAGCGGATACAAATATAATTTTAAAACTGTGCGACTAAATACCAAGGGGTCTATTTATGAAGCAGCGGATGCAGCTTCCGACCCTCTCCACTTCAGTTCCGACTGAAGCAGAAGTTAAGAAGCAGTGGCCCTAAGACCACTGCTCCTTAACTCGTCCGCCACCTCTGAGGTTGCGGACAGCAATCAGCCCGATCGAATACGATCAGGTTGATTGAAACCCCCTGCAAGCAGCCGATTGGCCACAAATCTGCAGGGGGCTGTATTGCACCAGCAGTTCACTAGAACTGCTGATGCAATGATAAATGCTGTTTGCGTATGCTGTTGGCATTTATCGATGTGCAGCGGACATGATTCGCAATAGCGGATCATGTCTTTCCGCACCTACATAAATAGACCCCCAAGACTTTGTTCAGTCCGCAGACAGTTACACATTAAGGCAAAATTTACCCTGGAATGCACATTGTTTAAAAGCCTTATAGCTTTCTTGCACTTTATATTATAAATGGGCATTGTTTTTAAGCTTTATATATATTTTTTTGCACTCTGAAATTGAGTTAAATATTCTTCTTGTGTTGCAACACTATTTTAAAAAAAATTGGTTTAAAATATATAAGCATGTTCTAAATATCCACATATATATGAGCTCATATTTGATATTTTATATGTATTTTTTGCATATTTGTTCTCCCATAGGATCAGTGGCATCACTAGGGGGTGCGGGGGTGCGGACCACACCCGGGTGCCACCCTCCTGGGGGTGACACCACTAGGCAGGAGCTTGTTGGTGGTGCTTAGTGTTTGCTTTTTTAGTGTGAATACAGTTGTGCTCATAAGTTTACATACCCTGACAGACTTTATGATTTCTTGGCCATTTTTCAGAGAATATGAATGATAACACAAAAACTTTTCTTTCACTCATGGTTAGTGTTTGGCTGAAGCCATTTATTATAAATCAACTGCGTTTACTCTTTTTAAGTCATAATAACAACAAAAACTACCCAAATGACCCTGATCAAAAGTTTACATACCCTGGTGATTTTGGCCTGATAACATGCACACAAGTTGACACAAAGGGGTTTGAATGGATATTAAAGGTAACCATCCTCACCTGTTATCTGTTGACTGTAATTAGTGTGTATGTATAAAAGGTCAATGAGTTTCTACACTCCTGACAGACCCTTGCATCTTTCATCCAGTGCTGCACTGATGTTTCTGGATTCTGAGTCATGGGGAAAGCTAAAGAATTGTCAAAGGATCTGCAAGAAAAGGTAGTTGAACTGTATAAAACAGGAAAGGGATATAAAAAGATATCCAAGGAATTGAGAATGCAAATCAGCAGTGTTCAATCTCTAATAGTAGAATGTGAGCTCAATCCTATTGGCTGATTGGATCAGCCAATAGTATTGAAGCTCAATCCTAGAAAGGGATATAAAAAGATATCCAAGGAATTGAGAATGCAAATCAGCAGTGTTCAAACTCTAATAGTAGAATGTGAGCTCAATCCTATTGGCTGATTGGATCAGCCAATAGTATTGAAGCTCAATCCTATTGGCTGATTGCATCAGCCAATAGGATTTTTTCACCTTTAATTCAAGGGACACCATCTTGGATGACGTCCCTTAAAGGAACCTTCATTCTGGAAGAGCCGTCGATTGAAGAGGATGCTCCACGCCGGATGTCTTGAAGATGGAGCCGCTCTGTGTCGGATGGATGAAGATAGAAGATGCCGTCTGGATAAAGACTTCTGCTGGCTTGGATGAAGACTTCGACCCGCTTGGATGAAGACTTCTGCCGGCTTCGCTGAAGACTTCTGCTGAATTCTGCCGCTTCGTTGAGGATGGATGTCGGTTCTACAAAAACTGTAAGTGGATCTTTGGGGGTTAGTGTTAGGTTTTGTAAGGGTTTATTGGGTGGGTTTTAATTTTAGATTAGGGGTTTGGGCTGAAAAAGAGCTAAATGCCCTTTTCAGGGCAATGGGGAGCTTAGGTTTTTTGATAGGTTTTTATTTAGTAGGTTGGTTATGTGGGTGGTGGGTTTTACTTTTGGGGGGGGTTTACTGTTGGGGGAGGGGGTATTTTTATTTACAGATAAAAGAGCTGATTTCTTTGGGGCAATGCCCCGCAAAAGGCCATTTTAAAGGCCATTGGCAGTTTAGTTTAGGCTAGGGTTTTTTTTTTATTTTGGGGGAGCTTTTTTATTTTTATAGGGCTATTAGATTAGGTGTAATTAGTTTAAATATTTCATAATTTCTTTTTTATTTTGTGTAATTTAGTGTTTTGTTTTTTTAATTTAGTTAATTCTATTTAATTAATGTAATTTATTTAATTGTAGTGTAAGATTAGGTGTTAGTGTAAGACAGGTTAGGTTTTATTTTACAGGTAAATTTGTATTTATTTAGCTAGGTAGCTAGTAAATAGTTAATAACTATTTTCTAACTATTCTACCTAGTTAAAATATTGAATTTGCCACAGTGGACCATGAAATTTTATTAAATCACCTGCAAGATGTCTGTGGAGTGGGAGGTAGTACAGTTTTAAGTTGGTTCAAATTATTTCTGTCTGAAAGAAACCAATAGATGTCATCCAGAGAATGTTCTTCTCTACCTGTTCCCTTGGTATGTAGGTCCCACAGGGCTCCATCTTATCTCCCATGTTATTTCAAGTGTATATGCTATCAATGGGAGATATCATAAGGCAACATAGCCTAAGCTATCATTGTTATGCAAATACATGAATATACATACTTTTGAAGCCAAACATAAATGTTCCAATAGAAATACTCAATACATATCTTGCTGATCTCCTGGGATGCCATTTGGTTAAAACTAAACCTTCACAAAAGAGAGATATTTTTGATGGTATAGTGCAAATCATAAACACTAAGCTACAACATGATCAGCTAATTGGTCTATAACGTGAAGGATCCAAACTACAAACCTCAGAACTAGTAAGAATCTTGGTGTTATGCTTGCCAGTGAACTTTCCTTGAAACATCATATATCAGACACAGCCCAAACTTCATTCTTTCATTTAAAGAATATAGCCAGGATCATGCACCTGATTCCTACACAATCCCACAATCATCTATCTTTGGTGACATTGTGTTAGGACTATTGCCCAGTCAGAATTCTGCCAAGTGACACCTGTCCTCTACTATCTGTGCTTGTTGCCAAAAAATGATACCTACAATTCAATATAGACCTGCTATCTTACAAAGCTTTGCGCAATCAAATCAAGCTATCTAAAATAATTACTGGTGCCCTATGTCCCAACTCCCTCTCTTTGATCAGCACATGCTCTGAAGCTAAATGTGCCAAGAATTTACCACAAATTAGGTGCTTAAGCTTTTAGCCATGCTGCCCCATCTCTATGGAATACCATCCCTAGCACTGTAAAAAAAGAAGAAGCCCTTTCCGAGGACATTTTTAAACAAAGACTTAAAACTTACTTCAAGAAATGTAGGGGGAAAAGGGTAGGGTGTGTGCACTTTAAATAATGTTTAAATATTGAAAAAGTCCCTTCTGGACACCGCATTAAATAGACTGTCAGATGTAAATAGTGGGGGTGTTCCCCTTCTCACCCTCTCTATTATTTTTCCTCGGGATAATACAATCACACATGCAAATGTCAGTAATGAAATCCAAAGTTAGTTAGTGAGAGAGAGAGAGAGAGAGAGAGAGAGAGACAGAGAGAGAGAGAGATAGAGAGGGAGAGTTAGCTAGTGACAGACAGTGAGAGTTAGTTAGTGAGTGAGAGTTAGTTAGTGAGTGAGAGTTAGTTAGTGAGCGAGAGTGAGAGTTTGTCTAGGTGAGTATGTGAGTGCTGTTTTTTTGTACATTACATAAACACATTTACACGCAAACATATTCAATACATACATATCCATATCAGTAGCACTACATACACACATATACACTTCCTACCCCATTCCCTTTAATCCCATACCCATCCCACAGTTTGATTTACACCAAATTATTGTTTACATACCCTCATTTAATCCTTTTTTATATGTTTGTCTGTTAATTAATACCCCTTACCCTATTTTTTTAATACCATTCACAGTTTGAGAAATTTTTACTTTTAGGTTATTATTTTGACCCCTTTCATTTGGGCACTTTCACTTAAGGAGGCCGAATTATCAAGCCATCAACTATGCTGCATTTGACGGCACCAATACGCTTGCCTAACATCGCCTAACATCGCTGCTGTGGACCTGAATACGCTCTCCTTATTTATAAAAAAAAGCTGTCAAAAAGCTGCACACCAAGTACGAGGTGATGAGCAGCGGACTGTTGTTAACTAACAGTCATTAATCTCGCTGCTATTCAACTTTTTCCCAACTTTATTTATACCCTGTCACTAAACACCGCCACTATCCTAAAATGTTTAATCCCTATCCCACGGCTCCTGGACCCCGCCGCAACTAAATAAAGATATTAACCCCTATCCCGCTGCTCCCGGACCCCGCCGCAGCTAAATAAAGTTTATAACCCCCATTTCACTGCTCCCGGAGCCCACCACAAATCTAATAAAGTTATTAACCCCTATCCCTCCCCTCCCGGAGCCCACCGCAACTCTAATAAAGTTATTAACCCCTATCCCTTCACTCCCGGAGCCCACTGCAACTCTAATAAAGTTATTAACCACTATCCCCCCGCTCCCAGACCCCTCTGCAACTAAATAAATGTATTAACCCCTAAAACCCCTGGCCTCCCATATCACTACCACTTTCTAAACCTATTAACCCCTAAACCACCAGCTCCCCACATCGCTATAAACTAAATTAAGCTAACAACCCGCTAACTTTACATTAAATATTAACTCATCCCTATCTTATAATAAATTTAAACTTACCTTTAGAATTAAAATAAACTATATTAAACTACTAATTAACCTACCCTAACTATTATCCTACAATTACATTAAACTATATTAAACTATTAATTAACCTACCCTAACTATTATACTAAAATTACATTAAACTAACAATTAAAATAACTATATTACATATTTAAAAACCTAACCCTACTCAAATTATTTAAATCTACTATTAAAAATTACTAAATTACAAAATTACACAAAATAAAAAACACTAAGTTACACAAAATAAAAAACACTAAGTTACACAAAATAAAAAATAAATTATCAAATATTTAAACTAATTACACCTAATTAGACATGTGCACCGCTAAAAAATTCGGTTCGTTTTCGGTTCGGATCGATTCGGACTTTTAGAATTTCGTTTCGGATCGAATCTGATTCGGCAAAATTTGAATAAATTCGTTTCGGATTTATTCGGATCCGAATAAATTCGTTTCGGATTTATTCGGATTCAGCTGAATTCGGTTCTATTCCGTTCCGAAATTCGGTATGTTTTTAGTACACTAACACCCATTTAGTACACTAAGTCACTAACACCCATAAACTACCTATGAACCACTAAACCGAGGCCCCCCCACATCGCAAACCCTATAATAACATTATTTAACCCCTAATCTGCCGATCGGATATCGCCGCCGCCTACATTATAGCTATTAACCCCTAATCTGCTGTCCCTAACACCGCCGACCCCTACATTATAGTTATTAACCCCTAATCTGCCTCCCCCAACGTCGCCGCAATCTAACTATAAGTATTAACCCCTAATCTGCCGACCCGATATCGCCGCCGCCTACATTATAGCTATTAACCCCTAATCTGCTGTCCCTAACACCGCCGACCCCTACATTATAGTTATTAACCCCTAATCTGCCTCCCCCAACGTCGCCGCAATCTAACTATAAGTATTAACCCCTAATCTGCCGACCCGATATCGCCGCCGCCTACATTATAGCTATTAACCCCTAATCTGCTGTCCCTAACACCGCCGACCCCTACATTATAGTTATTAACCCCTAATCTGCCCCCCCCAACGTCGCCGCAATCTAACTACAAGTATTAACCCCTAATCTGCCGACCCGATATCGCCGCCGCCTACATTATAGCTATTAACCCCTAATCTGCTGTCCCTAACACCGCCGACCCCTACATTATAGTTATTAACCCCTAATCTGCCTCCCCCCAACGTCGCCGCAATCTAACTACAAGTATTAACCCCTAATCTGCCGACCGCAAATCGCCGCCACTATAATAAATGTATTAACCCCTAAACCTCCGCACTCCCGCCTCGCAAACACTATAATACATTTTATTAACCCCTAATCTGCCCTCCCTAACATCGCCGCCACCTACCTACAATTATTAACCCCTAATCTCCCGCCCCCATCGTCGCCGCTACTATAATAAGGTTATTAACCCCTAAACCTAAGTCTAACCCTAACCCTAACACCCCCTAACTTAAATATAATTTAAATAAAACGAAATAAGTTTACTATAGTTAAATAAATGAATCCTATTTAAAACTAAAGACTTACCTGTAAAATAAACCCTAAGATAGCTGCAATATAACTAATAGTTACACTGTATCTAGCTAAGGGTTTATTTTTATTTTACAGGCAACTTTGTATTTATTTTAACTAGGTACAATAGTTATTAAATAGTTATTAACTATTTAATAACTACCTAGCTAAAATAAATACAAATTTACCTGTAAAATAAATCCTAACCTAAGTTACACTAACACCTAACACTACACTATCATTAAATTAACTAAATAAATGAATCATATTAAAACAAAATACTTACCTGTAAAATAAACCCTAATATAGCTGCAATATAACTAATAGTTACATTGTAGCTATTTTAGCATTTATATTTATTTTACAGGCAACTTTGTATTTATTTTAACTAGGTACAAAAGCTATTAAATAGTTATTGACTAATTAATAGCTACCTAGTTAAAATAATTACAAAATTACCTGTAAAATAAATCCTAACCTAAGTTACAATTAAACCTAACACTACACTGTCATTAAATAAATTAACTACAAGTACCTACAATTATCTACAATTAAATAAACTAAAGTACAAAACCCCCCCACTAAATTACAAAAAAAAAAAAACACTAAATTACAAAAAATAAAAAAATATTACAAGAATTTTAAACTAATTACACCTAATCTAAGCCCCCTAATAAAATAACAAAGCCCCCCAAAATAAAAAAAATGCCCTACCCTATACTAAATTACAAAAGTTAACAGCTCTATTACCTTACCAGCCCTGAACAGGGCCCTTTGCGGGGCATGCCCCAAAGAAAACAGCTCTTTTGCCTGTAAAAAAAAAAACACAATCCCCCCCCCACATTACAACCCACCACCCACATACCCCTACTCTAACCCAAACCCCCCTTAAATAAACCTAACACTACCCCCCTGAAGATCTCCCTACCTTGAGTCGTGTTCACCCAGCCGGGCCGAAGTCTTCATCCGATGGGGCAGAAGAGGACATCCAGACCGGCAGAAGTCTTCATCCAAGCGGGGCAAGAAGAGGTCTTCCATCCATCATACAAGTACCAAAATACAAACAAACACTAAATTACAAAAAATAATAAAATATTACAATAATTTTAAACTAATTACACCTAATCTAAGCCCCCTACTAGCTATTAATATAGCTTCAATATAACTAATAGTTACATTGTAGCTATTTTAGGATTTATATTTATTTTACAGGCAACTTTGTATTTATTTTAACTAGGTACAATACCTATTTAATAACTATTTAATAACTACCTAGCTAAAATAAATACAAATTTACCTGTAAAATAAATCATAACCTAAGTTACAATTACACCTAACACTACACTATCATTAAATTAACTAAATAAATTAATGCTATATAAAACTAAAGACTTACCTGTAAAATAAACCCTAATATAGCTGCAATATAACTAATAGTTACATTGTAGCTATTTTAGCATTTATATTTATTGTACAGGCAACTTTGTATTTATTTTAACTAGGTACAATAGCTATTAAATAGATATTTACTGTTTAATAGCTACCTAGTTAAAATAATTACAAAATTACCTGTAAAATAAATCCTAACCTAAGTTACAATTAAACCTAACACTACACTATCATTAAATAAATTAACTACAAGTACCTACAATTAAATACAATTAAAAAACTAAACTAAAGTACAACCCCCCCCCCCACTAAATTACAAAAAATAAAAAAATATTACAAGAATTTTAAACTAATTACACCTAATCTAAGCCCCCTAATAAAATAACAAAGCCCCCCAAAATAAAAAAAATGCCCTACCCTATACTAAATTACAAAAGTTAACAGCTCTATTACCTTACCAGCCCTGAACAGGGCCTTTTGCGGGGCATGCCCCAAAGAAAACAGCTCTTTTGCCTGTAAAAAAAAACACAATCCCCCCCCCACATTACAACCCACCACCCACATACCCCTACTCTAACCCAAACCCCCCTTAAATAAACCTAACACTACCCCCCTGAAGATCTCCCTACCTTGAGTCGTGTTCACCCAGCCGGGCCGAAGTCTTCATCCGATGGGGCAGAAGAGGACATCCAGACTGGCAGAAGTCTTCATCCAAGCGGGGCAAGAAGAGGTCTTCCATCCATCAGAAAAGTACAAAAAAACAAACAAACACTAAATTAGCAAAAATAATAAAATATTGCAATAATTTTAAACTAATTACACCTAATCTAAGCCCCCTACTAGCTATTAATATAGCTACACTATAACTAATAGTTACATTGTAGCTATTTTAGGATTTATATTTATTTTACAGGCAACTTTGTATTTATTTTAACTAGGTACAATAGCTATTAAATAGTTAATAACTACCTAGCTAAAATAAATACAAATTTACCTGTAAAATAAACCCTAACCTAAGTTACAATTACACCTAACACTACACTGTCATTAAATTAACTAAATAAATTAATCCTATATAAAACTAAATACTTACCTGTAAAATAAACCCTAATATAGCTACAATATAACTAATAGTTACATTGTAGCTATTTTAGCATTTATATTTATTTTACAGGCAACTTTGTATTTATTTTAACTAGGTACAATAGCTATTAAATAGTTATTGACTAATTAATAGCTACCTAGTTAAAATAATTACAAAATTACCTGTAAAATAAATCCTAACCTAAGTTACTATTAAACCTAACACTACACTATCATTAAATAAATTAACTACAAGTACCTACAATTAAATACAATGAAATAAACTAAACTAAAGTACAAAAAAAACAAACACTAAATTACAAAAAATAAAAAAATTACAAGAATTTTAAACTAATTACACCTAATCTAAGCCCCCTAATAAAATAACAAAGCCCCCCAAAATAAAAAAATGCCCTACCCTATACTAAATTACAAAAGTAATCAGCTCTATTACCTTACCAGCCCTGAACAGGGCCTTTTGCGGGGGCATGCCCCAAAGAAAACAGCTCTTTTGCCTGTAAAAAAAAACACAATACCCCCCCACATTACAACCCACCACCCACATACCCCTACTCTAACCCAAACCCCCCTTAAATAAACCTAACACTACCCCCCTGAAGATCTCTCTACCGTGTCTTCACCCAGCGGGCCGAAGTCTTCATCCGATGGGGCAGAAGAGGACATCCAGACCGGCAGAAGTCTTCATCCAAGTGGGGCAAGAAGAGGTCTTCCATCCATCAGAAGTCTTGATCCAGGCGGCATCTTCTCTGTTCATCCATCCGGAGCGGAGCGGCAGCATCCTGAAGACATCCCACGCAGAGCATCCTCTTCTTTCTTGATCCGACGACTAGGTGACTGTACCTTTAAGTGACGTCATCCAAGATGGCGTCCCTTGAATTCCGATTGGCTGATAGGATTCTATCAGCCAATCGGAATTAAGGTAGGAAAAATCTGATTGGCTGATTCAATCAGCCAATCAGATTCAAGTTCAATCCGATTGGCTGATCCAATCAGCCAATCAGATTGAGCTCGCATTCTATTGGCTGATCGGAACAGCCAATAGAATGCGAGGTCAATCTGATTGGCTGATTCCATCAGCCAATCGGATTGAACTTGAATCTGATTGGCTGATTAAATCAGCCAATCAGATTTTTCCTACCTTAATTCCGATTGGCTGATAGAATCCTATCAGCCAATCGGAATTCAAGGGATGCCATCTTGGATGACGTCACTTAAAGGTACAGTCACCTAGTCGTCGGATCAAGAAAGAAGAGGATGCTCTGCGTGGGATGTCTTCAGGATGCTGCCGCTCCGGATGGATGAACAGAGAAGATGCCGCCTGGATCAAGACTTCTGATGGATGGAAGACCTCTTCTTGCCCCGCTTGGATGAAGACTTCTGCCGGTCTGGATGTCCTCTTCTGCCCGATCGGATGAAGACTTCGGCCCGCTGGGTGAAGACACGGTAGAGAGATCTTCAGGGGGGTAGTGTTAGGTTTATTTAAGGGGGGTTTGGGTTAGAGTAGGGGTATGTGGGTGGTGGGTTGTAATGTGGGGGGGGTATTGTGTTTTTTTTTACAGGCAAAAGAGCTGTTTTCTTTGGGGCATGCCCCAGCAAAAGGCCCTTTTAAGGGCTGGTAAGGTAATAGAGCTGATTACTTTTGTAATTTAGTATAGGGTAGGGCATTTTTTTATTTTGGGGGGCTTTGTTATTTTATTAGGGGGCTTAGATTAGGTGTAATTAGTTTAAAATTCTTGTAATTTTTTTTATTTTTTGTAATTTAGTGTTTGTTTTTTTTGTACTTTAGTTTAGTTTATTTCATTGTATTTAATTGTAGGTACTTGTAGTTAATTTATTTAATGATAGTGTAGAGTTAGGTTTAATAGTAACTTAGGTTAGGATTTATTTTACAGGTAATTTTGTAATTATTTTAACTAGGTAGCTATTAATTAGTCAATAACTATTTAATAGCTATTGTACCTAGTTAAAATAAATACAAAGTTGCCTGTAAAATAAATATAAATGCTAAAATAGCTACAATGTAACTATTAGTTATATTGTAGCTATATTAGGGTTTATTTTACAGGTAAGTATTTAGTTTTATATAGGATTAATTTATTTAGTTAATTTAATGACAGTGTAGTGTTAGGTGTAATTGTAACTTAGGTTAGGGTTTATTTTACAGGTAAATTTGTATTTATTTTAGCTAGGTAGTTCTTAACTATTTAATAGCTATTGTACCTAGTTAAAATAAATACAAAGTTGCCTGTAAAATAAATATAAATCCTAAAATAGCTACAATGTAACTATTAGTTATATTGTAGCTATATTAATAGCTAGTAGGGGGCTTAGATTAGGTGTAATTAGTTTAAAATTATTGTAATATTTTATTATTTTTGCTAATTTAGTGTTTGTTTGTTTTTTTGTACTTTTCTGATGGATGGAAGACCTCTTCTTGCCCCGCTTGGATGAAGACTTCTGCCGGTCTGGATGTCCTCTTCTGCCCCATCGGATGAAGACTTCGGCCCGGCTGGGTGAACACGACTCAAGGTAGGGAGATCTTCAGGGGGGTAGTGTTAGGTTTATTTAAGGGGGGTTTGGGTTAGAGTAGGGGTATGTGGGTGGTGGGTTGTAATGTGGGGGGAGGGATTGTGTTTTTTTTTTACAGGCAAAAGAGCTGTTTTCTTTGGGGCATGCCCCGCAAAGGGCCCTGTTCAGGGCTGGTAAGGTAATAGAGCTGTTAACTTTTGTAATTTAGTATAGGTTAGGGCATTTTTTTTATTTTGGGGGGCTTTGTTATTTTATTAGGGGGCTTAGATTAGGTGTAATTAGTTTAAAATTGTTGTAATATTTTTTTTTTTTTTGTAATTTAGTGGGGGGGGTTTGTACTTTAGTTTAGTTTTTTTAATTGCATTTAATTGTAGGTACTTGTAGTTAATTTATTTAATGATAGTGTAGTGTTAGGTTTAATTGTAACTTAGGTTAGGATTTATTTTACAGGTAATTTTGTATTTATTTTAACTAGGTAGCTATTAAATAGTCAATATCTATTTAATAGCTATTGAACCTAGTTAAAATGAATACAAAGTTGCCTGTACAATAAATATAAATGCTAAAATAGCTACAATGTAACTATTAGTTATATTGCAGCTATATTAGGGTTTATTTTACAGGTAAGTCTTTAGTTTTATATAGGATTCATTTATTTAGTTAATTTAATGATAGTGTAGTGTTAGGTGTAATTGTAACTTAGGTTATGATTTATTTTACAGGTAAATTTGTATTTATTTTAGCTAGGTAGTTATTAAATAGTTATTAACTATTTAATAGCTATTGTACCTAGTTAAAATAAATACAAAGTTGCCTGTAAAATAAATATAAATCCTAAAATAGCTACAATGTAACTATTAGTTATATTGTAGCTATATTAATAGCTAGTAGGGGGCTTAGATTAGGTGTAATTAGTTTAAAATTATTGTAATATTTTATTATTTTTGCTAATTTAGTGTTTGTTTGTTTTTTTGTACTTTTCTGATGGATGGAAGACCTCTTCTTGCCCCGCTTGGATGAAGACTTCTGCCGGTCTGGATGTCCTCTTCTGCCCCATCGGATGAAGACTTCGGCCCGGCTGGGTGAACACGACTCAAGGTAGGGAGATCTTCAGGGGGGTAGTGTTAGGTTTATTTAAGGGGGGTTTGGGTTAGAGTAGGGGTATGTGGGTGGTGGGTTGTAATGTGGGGGGAGGGATTGTGTTTTTTTTTTACAGGCAAAAGAGCTGTTTTCTTTGGGGCATGCCCCGCAAAGGGCCCTGTTCAGGGCTGGTAAGGTAATAGAGCTGTTAACTTTTGTAATTTAGTATAGGTTAGGGCATTTTTTTTATTTTGGGGGGCTTTGTTATTTTATTAGGGGGCTTAGATTAGGTGTAATTAGTTTAAAATTCTTGTAATATTTTTTTATTTTTTGTAATTTAGTGGGGGGGGGTTTGTACTTTAGTTTAGTTTTTTTAATTGCATTTAATTGTAGGTACTTGTAGTTAATTTATTTAATGATAGTGTAGTGTTAGGTTTAATTGTAACTTAGGTTAGGATTTATTTTACAGGTAATTTTGTAATTATTTTAACTAGGTAGCTATTAAATAGTCAATATCTATTTAATAGCTATTGAACCTAGTTAAAATGAATACAAAGTTGCCTGTACAATAAATATAAATGCTAAAATAGCTACAATGTAACTATTAGTTATATTGCAGCTATATTAGGGTTTATTTTACAGGTAAGTCTTTAGTTTTATATAGGATTCATTTATTTAGTTAATTTAATGATAGTGTAGTGTTAGGTGTAATTGTAACTTAGGTTATGATTTATTTTACAGGTAAATTTGTATTTATTTTAGCTAGGTAGTTATTAAATAGTTATTAACTATTTAATAACTATTGTACCTAGTTAAAATAAATACAAAGTTGCCTGTAAAATACATATAAATCCTAAAATAGCTACAATGTAACTATTAGTTATATTGAAGCTATATTAATAGCTAGTAGGGGGCTTAGATTAGGAGTAATTAGTTTAAAATTATTGTAATATTTTATTATTTTTTGTAATTTAGTGTTTGTTTGTATTTTGGTACTTGTATGATGGATGGAAGACCTTGGATGAAGACTTCTGCCGGTCTGGATGTCCTCTTCTGCCCCATCGGATGAAGACTTCGGCCCGGCTGGGTGAACACGACTCAAGGTAGGGAGATCTTCAGGGGGGTAGTGTTAGGTTTATTTAAGGGGGGTTTGGGTTAGAGTAGGGGTATGTGGGTGGTGGGTTGTAATGTGGGGGGGGGGATTGTGTTTTTTTTTTACAGGCAAAAGAGCTGTTTTCTTTGGGGCATGCCCCGCAAAGGGCCCTGTTCAGGGCTGGTAAGGTAATAGAGCTGTTAACTTTTGTAATTTAGTATAGGGTAGGGCATTTTTTTTTATTTTGGGGGGCTTTGTTATTTTATTAGGGGGCTTAAATTAGGTGTAATTAGTTTAAAATTCTTGTAATATTTTTTTATTTTTTGTAATTTAGTGTTTGGTTTTTTTTGTAATTTAGTGGGGGGGTTTTGTACTTTAGTTTATTTAATTGTAGATAATTGTAGGTACTTGTAGTTAATTTATTTAATGACAGTGTAGTGTTAGGTTTAATTGTAACTTAGGTTAGGATTTATTTTACAGGTAATTTTGTAATTATTTTAACTAGGTAGCTATTAATTAGTCAATAACTATTTAATAGCTATTGAACCTAGTTAAAATAAATACAAAGTTGTCTGTAAAATAAATATAAATGCTAAAATAGCTACAATGTAACTATTAGTTATATTGCAGCTATATTAGGGTTTATTTTACAGGTAAGTATTTTGTTTTAAATATGATTCATTTATTTAGTTAATTTAATGATAGTGTAGTGTTAGGTGTTAGTGTAACTTAGGTTAGGATTTATTTTACAGGTAAATTTGTATTTATTTTAGCTAGGTAGTTATTAAATAGTTATTAACTATTTAATAACTATTGTACCTAGTTAAAATAAATACAAAGTTGCCTGTAAAATAAAAATAAATCCTAAAATAGATACAATGTAACTATTAGTTATATTGCAGCTATCTTAGGGTTTATTTTACAGGTAAGTCTTTAGTTTTAAATAGGATTCATTTATTTAACTATAGTAAACTTATTTCGTTTTATTTAAATTATATTTAAGTTAGGGGGTGTTAGGGTTAGGGTTAGACTTAGGTTTAGGGGTTAATAGCCTTATTATAGTAGTGGCGACGATGGGGGCGGGAGATTAGGGGTTAATAATTGTAGGTAGGTGGCGGCGATGTTAGGGAGGGCAGATTAGGGGTTAATAAAATGTATTATAGTGTTTGCGAGGCGGGAGTGCGGCGGTTTAGGGGTTAATACATTTATTATAGTGGCGGCGATTTGCGGTCGGCAGATTAGGGGTTAATACTTGTAGTTAGATTGCGGCGACGTTGGGGGGAGGCAGATTAGGGGTTAATAATTATAATGTAGGGGTCGGCGGTGTTAGGGACAGCAGATTAGGGGTTAATAGTTATAATGTAGGCGGCGGCGATATCGGGTCGGCAGATTAGGGGTTAATACTTGTAGTTAGATTGCGGCGACGTTGGGGGAGGCAGATTAGGGGTTAATAACTATAATGTAGGGGTCGGCGGTGTTAGGGACAGCAGATTAGGGGTTAATAGCTATAATGTAGGCGGCGGCGATATCGGGTCGGCAGATTAGGGGTTAATACTTGTAGTTAGATTGCGGCGACGTTGGGGGGAGGCAGATTAGGGGTTAATAACTATAATGTAGGGGTCGGCGGTGTTAGGGACAGCAGATTAGGGGTTAATAGCTATAATGTAGGTGGCGGCGATATTCGGTCGGCAGATTAGGGGTTAATAAAATAATGCAGGTGTCAGCGATAGCGGGGGCGGCAGATTAGGGGTTAATAAGTGTTAGATTAGGGGTGTTTAGAGACTCGGGGTACATGTTAGGGTGTTAGGTGCAGACTTAGTGTTTCCCCATAGGAAACAATGGGGCTGCGGTGTTAGTTTTTTTTCAGCCGAAACTCCCATTGTTTCCTATGGGGAAATGCCGAATCTTAACGAGCTAATTCGGATTTATTCGGAGATACGGCAGCTATTTCGGATTCATTCGGTAGATTTGGAAGTATTTTAATTCGGAAATCCGAATCGATCCGAATCTCCGAATTTACCGAATTTACCGAATTTCCGAATTAATCCGAAACGAACCGCACATGTCTACACCTAATATAATAGCCCTATCAAAATAAAAATACTTGTCTCAAAATATATTTGGGATCAGCAACACAGTGCCTTCATTTGTTTCTTCCATGAGACGACTGTCAATAGTTATTTATTTGCTCTTTATCATCTATGTTTCAACAATGTACATGATTGACCACAATCCATAATCCCAGAAAATCATGGTTTTAAACTTGTGTTCTCATTCACAAATGTGGCAAATCCAGTATTGCGGTACAACGTAATCCAATCAAACGACGGATTTAACACCTTTGCATGTGACGTCATACGCAACATGGCGCATTCCATATCGCCGAACAGCGGAATCCAATCAAATGACGGATTTTACACCTTTGCATGTGACGTCTTATGCAACATGGCACATCCCATAATGCGGAACAACAGAATCCAATCAAATGACTGATTTTACAACTTTGCATGTGACGTCTTACGCAACATGGCGCATCCTATATTGCGGAACAACAGAATCCAATCAAATGACGGATATTACAACTTTGCATGTGACGTCTTACGCAACATGGCACATCCTATATCACGGAACAACGGAATCCAATCAAATGACGGATTTTTCAACTTTGCATGTGACGTCTTACACAACATGGCGCATCCCATAATGCGGAACAACGGAATCCAATCAAATGACGGATTTTACAACTTTGCATGTGATGTCTTATGCAACATGGCGCATCCCATATCACGGAACAACGGAATCCAATCAAATGATGGATTTTACAACTTTGCATGTCAATAATAAAGTGTTTCCATTTCAAAAACTAGCATGTGCTATATTGTTATCTATCAAGCGTGTTTGTTTCATGTAATGCACAGCTTCACATAATGTAATGCTAGATAACATAATACTGTGATATCTGAAATATAATCCATTGTTGGTAATAAATATATATTTCATTAGAATAGGAAGATTAGGAAATATTTAGGAAGCAGCAGGGTTTAACATAGAAATAATGCTAATATATACATTACAAAAATGTGGATTGTTTAGACATTATATGTTACCTATAGCTGTATATCGTTGGATAATTACATATAATCAAAAATAAGAGAAAGAGCTTAATCATCTAAAATGTGTGCATTACACACAGTGATTTCTTATGTTATACTACTACAATAAGATGTCAGGAAAATTTAAATATATGTGCTGCCAACATTCAGATAATAGTATGTTTTAAATATCTTATATGTGTATGTTGATGTCAAAAGAAATAATAATAAAATGTACATTATCAATGCATATCCCTAAATTAAGAATTGTGGTCAGCATCACTTAAGGATTATCAACATAAAATATCTTTTATTAGAAATGACATTAATAAATAAAGAAGAAAATTATCATTTTAATGACATTATTTTTATTATAATAAATATGATTTATGAATGCCATAAAACATAAATAAATAATATAATTTGAACAATAAGTCAGAATGAGAACAAAGACCCTTAGTAGCCATCTGACAAGGTGATATAGTGCATCACAGTCCTTGAAGGGAGTTGACAAGGGTAAACAAAGGCCAATATAGACCCTTAGTAGCCATCTGACAAGGTGACATAGGGCATCACAGTCCTTGAAGGGAGTTGACAAGGGTAAACAAAGGCCAACATAGACCCTTAGTAGCCATCTGACAAGGTGACATAGTGCATCACAGTCCTTGGAGGGAGTTGACAAGGGTAAACAAAGGCCGACATATACCCTTAGTAGCCATCTGACAAGGTGACATAGTGCATCACAGTCCTTGGGGGGAGTTGACAAGGGTAAACAAAGGTACACATAGACCCTTAGTAGCCATCTGACAAGGTGACATAGTGCATCACAGTCCTTGGATGGAGTTGACAAGGGTAAACAAAGACCAAGATAGACTCTTAGTAGCCATCTGACAAGGTGACATAGTGCAACAGGCACAACAACAACAACAACAAAAAACAAATTGGCCAAATGGCAACAAATATAATAACATAACATGTGGATGGAGGAGTTATTTGTGCTCCCACGGGTCATCTCTGGATCCTCAGCCTCACCTTCGTCATCATGAGGTCCTGCAGCTGCAGCTTGAGGCCTTGCCTTTAAATGCATTATTCACATTAAGGTAATGCGCTGAAGCCGCAGCTGCATAACCATGGTGTCATGCATCCTTCTCAGCAACTTTATTGGAACTCAGCATGGTTCACTCTAAACAAGCTAGAGCCTCTAGCGTAAACCATGCTGAGTCACAACCTAAACAAAAATAAATATTAAAAGTTATTATTAATTCCAGAACATAATAAAAATATAGCAAAGATACATTGTACTAATTAAAATACGAATTAGGATTATAATAAAATATGCTATAGAGAAGAAGAATTACACATTAAATATGTTCTTCATAGATAAACCATTACGATATTAAGAAAACTAAAAACTCTATTAATCGGAAAAACATTCACCAAGATTCCGAGTTTTGCGGTAACAGGGGTGCGTTGCTAACGAGCCTTTTTTTTAACGCTACCTTAAGACAACACTGGTATTACAGGTTTTTTTAAACCCGACGTTAGCCGCAAAAAGGTGAGCGTATAGCAAAATTTAACTCCACATCTAACCTCAATACCAGCGTTTCTTACGGTAGCGGTAAGTTGGCTAAAAGTGCTCGTGCTCATGCACGATTTCCCCATAGGAAACAATGGGGCTGAGCCGGCTGAATAAAAACCTAACACCTGCAAAAAAGCAGCGTCCAGCTTCTAACGCAGCCCCATTGATTCCTATGGGGAAAGGAATTTTATGTCTACACCTAACACCCTAACATGAACCCCGAGTCTAAACACCCCTAATCTTACACTTATTAACCCCTAATCTGCCGTCCCCGACATCGTCGCCACCTACATTATAATTATTAAGCCCTACTCTGCCGCTCCGGACACCACAGCCACCTAAATTATCCCTATGAACCCCTAATCTGCTGCCCCCAACATCGCTGAACCCTACATTATATTTATTAACCCCGAATCTGCCGCTCTCAACGTCGCCGCAACCTAACTACATTTATTAACCCCTAATCTGCCGCCACCAACGTCGCCGCCACTATAATAAAGTTATTAACCCCTAAACCTAAGTCTAACCCCCATAACTTAAATATAATTTAAATAAATCTAAATAAAATAACTACAATTAAATAAATTATTCCTATTTAAAACTAAATACTTACCGATAAAATAAACCCTAAGATAGCTACAATATAACTAATAGTTACATTGTAGCTAGCTTAGGGTTTATATTTATTTTACAGGCAACTTTGTATTTATTTTAACTAGTTAGAATAGTTATTAAATAGTTATTAACTATTTATTAACTACCTAGTTAAAATAAATACAAATTTACCTGTAAAATAAATCCTAACCTAAGTTACAATTACACCTAACACAACACTATAATTAAATTAATTACCTAAACTACCTATAATTAAAAAACAATTAAAGTACGAAAAATAACAAACACTAAATTACAGAAAATAAAAAAAAATTACAAAATGTTTAAACTAATTACACCTAATCTAATCCCCCTATTAAAATAAAAAAGCCCCCCAAAATAATAAAATTCCCTACCCTATACTAAATTACAAATAGCCCTTAAAAGGACCTTTTGCGGGGCATTGCCCCAAAGTAATCAGCTCTTTTACCTGTAAAACAAAATACAACACCCCCCAACATTAAAACCCACCACCCACACACCCAACCCTACTCTAAAACCCACCTAATCCCCCCTTAATAAAACCTAATACTACCCCCTTGAAGATCTCCCTACCTTGAGACGTCTTCACCCAGCCGGGCACAAGTGGACCTCCAGACGTCATTTAAAGGAACCTTCATTCTTCACTTGGACTTCGTTTGAAGAGGATGCTCCATGTTGGCTGGATTGAAGATGGACCCGCTCCGCTCCGGATGGATGAAGATAGAAGATGCCGCCTGGATGAAGACTTCTGCCGCTTGGAGGACCTCTTCTGCCCGGATCGGATGAAGACTTCTGCCCCTCTAGAGGTCCACTTTTGCCCGGCTGGGTGAAGACGTCTCAAGGTAGGGTGATCTTCAAGGGGGTAGTGTTAGGTTTTATTAACGGGGGATTGGGTGGGTTTTAGACTAGGGTTGGGTGTGTGGGTGGTGGGTTTTAATGTTGGGGGGGTATTGTATTTTTTTACAGGTAAAAGAGCTGATTACTTTGGAGTAATGCCCCGCAAAAGGCCCTTTTAAGGGCTATTTGTAATTTAGTATAGGGTAGGGAATTTTATTATTTTGGGGGGCTTTTTTATTTTATTAGGGGGATTAAATTAGGTGTAATTAGTTTAAAAAATTTGTAATTATTTTTTTATTTTCTGTAATTAAGTGGGGGTTTTTTTCTTACTTAAGTTTATTTTATTTAATTGTAGGTAGTTTAGGTAATTAATTTAATTATAGTGTAGTGTTAGGTGTAATTGTAACTTAGGTTAGGATTTCTTTTACAGGTAAATTTGTACTTATTTTAACTATGTAGCTATTAAATAGTTAATAACTATTTAATAACTATTGTACCTAGTTAAAATAAATACAAAGTTGCCTGTAAAATAAAAATAAACCCAGATATGAGATAGAGTGATGGTAAGCGCTTAAAAAAGCTTAAAAGGGGGGGGGGCGGAGCTAATAGCCAAAGAGAATGGACGTGTTTTATTAGAGCTCCACAAAAAAAGCAACAAACATACTAGAATTTTATAGTTATCGGCAGAAACTGCAGTTAAGGGACTAATGTCTGATGATCCTTATCAGTCTCCTGGCCTTTCTGATGCCTTTTGTGTTTATATCAAGCCTGAGACGGAACTTCAATTTGGAGGCCTATTGAGCCATGCTGACATGGGCAGTGATGGCCTCGTAACTTTGAGTAATTGGTGAAAGCTGCCTCAAGGATCGTGCCTGCCGGCTGTTTTTACGTATAATATACTTAAGCTGAGGCCCTCATAGCGATCATGGAGGATTTCCACGCGGCCATCCTGGCCCTCTTTGAGGACCACAACCGGAAGCTAATAAGCAGAATGGACCGGCTTATAGTAACCCTCAGCCCCAGAGGTATGGAGATCTCAGATAGTAACTCACGCGCAGAAGAACGGAGAGCGGACCTCAGCGTGCAGCTGACTCATGTACCGATGAACCCCGGTCAGTTTCTCTCACCAACCATAGTCGCTGGCCTTCCAGTCGCTGACCAAGATGTTGGGAGCTGCTGGCATATCGCGCCCGCTGTTGATCTGGTGGATGCGGCCGGTCCGCTGGAGACAGGAGCGGGCTGTTCAGAAAGTGCAGTGGAAGTAGTCCCGACGGTTCCTACAGAGGTTACAGCGAGGAGTATAGGTAAAAAGTGGATGTGTCAGGGAGCTCAGTAAAACAGTTTAAGCCTGCCCACTGTTCACACTCCTCACAAAGTGTGAAAAAGTTGAAAAGACTGAAAGGAAAGATTGTGGGTGGCGCCAGTGAAGGCTAACTGTGAGAGTAATTGATTTCTGGTGGGGAATATGTCTAAAAGTGTGAGTCACAATTTCCAAAAAATAAAAGAATATATATAAATCACAACTATACCTATTGTAAAAAGAGATTATTTATAATATTACCAAACTAATTCGGCTCTAAGGACAATAAAAAATAATCCTAAAAAACAAGTTATTTAAATAAATTGATAATATTTTATTTTAATACATAGACTAGTCAAAACATTAGGACATTTAGAGTAGAATTGCACCGGTGCCCCTAAAATAATTAGTATTAAAAAATCTGATTCCTAAAAAACAATTCCTAAAACACAATATAATATACTTATTCCTAAAACACAATTTATTATACTTATAATATACTTCTTTCTAAAACACAATATATTATACTTATCAAACAATCTAAAATAAAGAACATAAGATGAGAGGTGATTCGTGTGATGCAGGTTAGTGGAAGTATAATACAGATACCAGCTCTCAAAGTCCCTTTTAGTAACCTTGCAGCGATAACATTAGTCAGATTCTGATTTACTCCTATTCCGGATAAGTGTAATAAAGTTGCAACTTAAGATATTTTTCCAATTTGTTACATCAAACTTGTTACATCAAATTAGCCCGGGCTGATCTTTTCAGTATTGATGCGTGTAAGATAAATCTAGTATGCTGAATCTGGGTCTCAGTGATATTGGCAAGCTTTTGTATTATCAGTTCTTACTCACCAAATATCCCCTCAGTGTAGCACAGTCTGGTTTCACTGTTGTATAACCGCCAGGCTATCTCACCAACAGTTGGACTTTCCTTCTTAATTTGCGACAAATACCGATCAGCAGTTTCTTCGCTTTAATACTTGAAAATCCTCAGAGGGTATAACGATCCGTTTGCAGAAGTGCGCGCACTTATTTTGAAATTGCCGCTCCTACCGTTCAACCAATCTGTCTTCCTTTTGTTTGCACAGATCCTGGCTTCTTGGTATACGGTTCTGGGAGCACAATGATGGTACATACAGGCTCTCAATCAGCCTCTCCTTGCTTTGCACAAAGCTCACAGGTGCTGGGAAATCAGTCAATCCACGCGTATCGGCTCTCATGGGGCCTTTGTCAAGATAACTGTTCCCATTGTTTCTCTCCTAATAAAGGCTGTAAAATTAACCCCTTAGTGTTCAAGTCAATTAGCTCATCAAGATGTTTTCTTTCTTAACAGTTTTTGTTTTTTCAAAAAATAATAAATAAATTGGTATCTTAAATCCTTTGTTGAAGAGTTTTTATTATATATTGTTTTGTATTCCAGACTTGCAAGGTTACTATCAATGATAGAAGTATAATACTACATATTTTGGAATTTCATGCTAAACATTCATCTCTAAATGTGGATTACACCTCTCACCACCTAAAAACATTCTTCATAAGTCCATTTTAAATAAGGGGAAAGAGAATAAGTCAACTTGGATATCTATTATACATTTCAAAATGGATATAAAAAAATTAATTTATTACTATGAGATTAAGTCTAAAATTAACATAATACTAGCTGGAAGCCTCCAAATTTTATATAGAAAGATCTATATATATATATATTAGATGACAGTAGTCCATTTATATATACAAAATTCATATGTCTTACAAAATGTATAATATAATAAATGTAATAAACAACCTAAGTTTTTATATATACAAAAATATCAGTCTAGATAGAAAATGTATTTAATGGTATATTTTAAAATTATTGTTATAGATCCAAAACGGAAATGTTAAGAATATTTAATAAGATAAAATTGAGACAGACCAAACAATTTTTTTATAAAATCTAAAAAATCTAAAAACTCAAAAAAGGACCAGGATAGACTAAGTGTTAGGATTTAGGGTTTAAATTCTATAGGCCATATTCAGATAAGTCTATTCAGATCAAGCTCACTATTCAAACCTGATGGATGTAACGTGCCAAAATTATAGATCAATTCTGCTTCTTGTCTAAGGAGCTTCCTCTCCATATCTCCCCTTCTCCCATCTCCATGCACTTTTTTTATCCCCCAGTATTTCATACAATTTAAATTTCCCTGGTGTTTTTCATAAAAGTGTTTATATAGTGTCGTGTCTTTCCTATAATTTTCAATACTTAGGATGTGCTCCCTAATCCTATCTCTGAGTTTTCTACTCGTTTGACCGAGGTACAAGATTACAGTCACATTTAATGGCATAGATAACATTCTCGTCTGAACATCTAATAATTCCATTAATTTTATATAATTTCCCTGTTTTGCTAGATTCTAGACCTTTCAATTTGCTACTGTATCTGCACGATTTGCATGAATGGCAAGGGTAAAAGCCCTCTATTATATTCCCTTCAAGGTCCTTCATCCTTCCATTTACCATAGTCATTTTATTTCTCTTAAACTCACTAGGGGCCAGTAAATTCTTAAAATTTTGGGCTTTTTTATAAATAAATCTAGGGTTTCTGCTTATATTATGGCCAATTAAAGGGTCTTTTAGCAGTAAGTGCCAGTGTTTGTTAACCACTTTCTTAAAAAGTTTATGTTGAGACGAAAAGGTAGTAATTATTGGTATATCTAATTCCTCATCACTTGTGACATTAAAACTTATCCTTTTCTGTTTATGTTTCTTTTTTAGTAGATCTTTTCTATCAACCTTTTTGATATCACTTGCCAGTTTTTCTATATTTTTACTGTCATACCCTTTTTGTTTGAATCTATCAATAATAGTTCGTGATTGGCTATCATATTCATCAGATTTTGTGCAATTCTTTCTTACTCTTAATAGCTGCCCTTTGGGTATGTTCTTTTTCCAAATATCAAGATGGTTACTTTCTGCATCTATATAATTGTTGGTATCTACTTTTTTAAAAAAGGTCCTAGTCACAAGTTCACCAGCCATTATTTCAATTTCAATATCTAAAAAACTTATTTTATTTAAACTATATTCGTGAGTGAAAGTTAGGCCATATTCATTATGGTTCATATCCTCAATAAATTGGTCCAGTAGCTCAAGGTCCCCTTTCCACACAATAAACATGTCGTCTATATATCGCCTATAGAGCACAAGGTTCGCACCCCATGGGGATCTTCCAATAAATTCTTCTTCGAAGATCCCCATGAACAAATTCGCATAACTGGGTGCGAACCTTGTGCCCATAGCCGTCCCTTTTGTTTGTAAATAGTATCTATCATCGAATTTAAAATAGTTTTTATTTAAAATAAACTTTATACACTCCAAAATGAATTTCCCTTGTTCCTTTAACATATTTTCATCTTTTTGTAGATAAGATTCTATTGCTCTTAGGCCTAAAGAGTGGTCAATATTGGTATATAACGCACTAACGTCACAAGTGACTAAAATCATATTATGTTCCCATTTCAATGTCTCAATTTCATTTAAAAAGTGTGTTGAGTCAAGTAAAAATGAGGGTAGTTGTTTCACATACCCCTGCAAAAAGTAATCTATATATTGAGACAAATTGGAGGTTATACTTTCAATCCCAGATATTATGGGACGCCCTGGAGGTCTCTCTAGGTCCTTATGGACCTTTGGGAGAAAATAAAAGATTGGTGTCCTAAAATTTTTTACCAACAAAAAATCATATTCAGTATCATTTATCAATTTTATCGATTTTGCATCATTAAGGAGTGTTTCCAGATGGCCCTCAGATCTGCAGTTACGGACTGGAGAATTGGCTGGAGCAACATGTATTGCTGCACTGCTCTGAAGACCCTATCTATGTAGGAAAGCCTTCAAGTAAAGAAGTATTCACGGAGATAGGTATAATACATACAATGGGTCACCCTAATCCTACTAGCTGGAAGGCCTTGGAGTCACGCACTGTTTGGAGCTCCCGGTGGAGGTTTTCACGTGGCAGGACTCTCCTTGTGACATCTTGTATATTAACAATCCCCTTCACTGTGTGTGGAGTGGGGTGAACTTTGATTACATGGCATTGCTGACTATGGACACTTCACTTCCCGCAATTGTACTGATCTCAAAACCCTATAACAATTATATTTGGGGTGATGTGTAGACTTCCCGCCTGTAACCCTAGTATCAATATTTCCATGTTTCACCGTCTATATTAGCCTGAATGTCCATAGCTAGGTTGCGAATCCCTATGTAACAACATATGTACATTTTCTCATAGTTCAGTTATTTATGACGGCCCTAGGGCCTGAGACATAGATTTTCAACGTGGTTCCCTATTTGCTCCACTCTGGATAGTAGCTTACTTCATTTGCAGTACTACAGCTGCCTATGTTTTTCCTTTGTGGAACTCTAACCAGGTTTCTAATAAATGTTTAAAGCTTATCATTTAGCTTAAAAACCATGCTCCATCCCTCCCTCCCTCATCCCTTCCCTCCTTCCTTCATCTCTCCCTTCCCTCTTTCCCCCCTCCCTCCCTTCTCTACCCCCCTCCCTCCCCTCTCTACCCACCCTCCCTCCCCTCTCTACCCCCCTCCCTTCCCTCTCTACCCCCCCTCCCTCCCCTCTTTACCTCCCCTCCCTCCCCTCTTTACCTCCCCTCCCTCCCCTCTTTACCCCCCCTCCCTCCCCCCTTTCCCCCCCTCTTTTCCCTCTTTTCCCCTCCCTCCCCTCTCTCTTCCCCTCCCTTCCCTCTCCCCCCCCCCTCCCTTCCCTCTCCCCCCCCCCTCCCTTCCCTCTTTCCCTCCCTCCCCTCTTTCCCCCTCCCTCACCCCTTTCCTCACTCATCCCTCCCTCCCTCTTTCCCCCCTCCCTCTTTTTCCTTCCCTCCTCTTTTCCCCCTTCTTTCCCCCCTCCCTCTTCCTTTGCCCCTTACCCTTCTCTCCTCTTTTCCCCCTTTCCTTTCTTCCCCCTTCCCTCTTTTCCCTCCCTCTTCCCCTCCCTCTTTTTCCCTCTCCCGCTCCCTCCTTCCTACCCTTTCCCACCTTCTCTTTCCATTACCTTCCCCCCCTTTCTCTCTTCTCTTCCCCTCCCCCCATTTTTAATCGTGTGGGAAGGGATAAATACCTTATCCTCCGCACCCCTTTTTGGCAGAGTTAGGTAGTCTCTGCCCTGTCCGCAGAGTCCTTACCATATCCTGAACCTATATGAGTGTGAAAAAAAGGCTCTCCGGATGTTTACAATAAATAGATTTGTTAGGATTGTTTTATGTGTCTAATGTCTACAGAATGTTTGCTATCATAATCTTAATACTGATGTTAGCTTGTTTATAAGTTTGACATATGTGTTAGAACTGCTGATATGATGATCAAGGTTCGTAGATTTAGAGCGATTAATATATGTGATTCCCATGTATTTTCTCCAGCTAGATTACTCATCTCCCTGAGCTTGCAACCTTAGATACATAGTCTTACTCATCTTATGCTAGCTGTTCTAGGGTGAATAGCTACATTTACTTCCCTACTAATATATAGAGTTACGTGAGAAGCAGTCACTACAGTTTTATTTTTCAGACACAGAGTGGAGAACTTGTGTATTTACTAATGTTCAATGTTTGTGTCTAACCATGTTTGCAGTAGTAGCAGAAGCCCATATCAATATAGCACCTCTACTAGTTTACTGAGTTGGCTATATCACATTAACTAAGAGTAACTTAAGTGCACTGCTGTGCTTCTATATTTTGAAATTATTTACAGATTCCCAACTTTATCGCTATTTCATACGCATTGACACTAGACTCTTTGAAATTAGCTTTGTTTTTGGATCCTCAGTGACGGGCTAAGGTTTTTGGTCCCTTAAGTGGACCTGTTTGCTTGGAGGACATTACGATCCAACAAACTCAAAAAATGAGGTAACCAGAATATCATACCCTGTTGGTTTGATGCGTGTTGATGTTTCCACATGATGTAATGTATTTGCTTGGTATGTGTTTATTCCTACAGGATGTGTATAAATTGTATCTTTTCCGATATGACTGTATTATAAAAGCTCATTTTACCTCAATAACAATTATATTTAAAAAAAAAAAAAAAAAAAAAAAAAGCTTAAAAGGCTAAGATAAAATGGACACAATTTATTACAATGTGACGATTTCTACACAAATAACATTAGAAAAAATAAAATAAAATAAAATTAGATGCATGGATCCATGTCTAACTTACGGGTAAAACTGTATATAAATTAAACAAAAGATAATAATCAGCCTAATTGAGACAAGCCAATCTGATGGTATAACACACGGTGAATAAATAAACAACCTCCGTGAGAAAATGGAATAGTGCCGTTAGACAAGAGTACAATATGATAATAAAAAACTGAAAGCAATGATAAAGACCCAATAAGTGCACATATAAAACTTATGAAAAATGCATAGATATGCTGATATAGAAACCCAGGTATGTCCGTCGACGTATCCTCCAATGTGGCGTGAAGAAAAAATGTGATAAAAAATGCTAGTAAAAAATAAAAGTTGTAAAATCCAAACTTCAATTCCAAAATTTGTGTGAGATAAACGAGAGTGTAAACAAACTGGAAAAAGTAATAATAAGCGATCAAATGTTCAAAGTCAATAATAAAAAACAAAATTGAGGTGAAAAAAATGTGGAAAAAATGGAAAAATCAGGACAGAAGACAATTCACATAGGCATATGCAAAATCTAGATGTCTGGTGTTATACACCCATGTTAAAATAATAACACAGATAAAAACCTAAAAGTATTTAGTTTTAAATAGGATTAATTTATTTAATTGAAGTAATTTTATTTCGTTTTAATTAAATTATATTTAAGTTAGGGGGGGTTAGACTTAGGGTTAGACTTAGGTTTAGGGGTTAATAAATTTAATATAGTAGCGGCGACGTTGGGGGCAGCAGATAAGGGGTTAATAAATGTAGGTAGGTGTCAGCGATGTTAGGGACGGCAGATTAGGGGTTAATAAAATTTAACTAGTGTTTGCGAGGCGGGAGTGCGGTGGTTTAGGGGTTAATATATTTATTAAAGTGGCGGCGATGTCCGGTCTGCAGATTAGGGGTTAAATAATTTATTTGTGTTTCCGATGTGGGGGGGGCTCGGTTTAGGGGTTAATAGGTAGTTTATGGGTGTTAGTGTACTTTTTAGCACTTTAGTTAAGAGTTTTATGTTATGGCGTTAGCCCATAAAACTCTTAACTACTGATTTTTAAATGCGGTTGGAGTCTTGACAGGAGAGGGTCTTCTGCTCACTTCTTCCAAGACTCGTAATACCAGCGTTAGGCAAATCCCATTAAAAAGATAGGATACGCAATAGACGTAAGGGGATTTACGTAAGGGGATCTAGTCGCGGAAGAAAAGTGAGCGGTACACCTGTACCTGCCAGACTCGTAATACCAGCGGGCGTTAAAAAGCAGCGTTGGGGCCTCTCTACGCTGCTTTTTAAGGCTAACGCAAGACTCGTAATCTAGCCGATTATTTCTTTGGTTTATGACACTGGGAAAAGGGCGTTGAAAACAAATACAAAATATTGGCATATATACATAATATATATCCAACATCTAGGCAATATCATTTAGATATTAGAAAATGAGGATGCTAATCTCATAAAATGTAAATCTGAAACATTAACATTAATAAAATAAAAACATATATTATATGAAAATCATATTTTTCAAAATCAACATTATGTGCTAATCTTTATGATTTTACAATATATTTCTCTTTTTTATAATATATCAGGATGCATGTATGCATTTGATATTGAAATGCCATAGAGTTCTTTTAGACACATGCCTGTGGATTGACTTTGGAGACTCCACCAATTGGATAAAACGGGAGTGTGTAATATGAACAAAATTAAATGGCCACTCTATTTAGCCTTTGAAACAGGGTAATCACTGATTACCATATATATTAAGATGATTGCCTTTGTAATCTTAAATATAAATATTTTAAGCTTAATGGTTCAATCAATTACTATTCAGAATATATACACGGTAGATACTACCATTAGTGATGTCGCGAACCTAAAATTTTGCGTTCGCGAACGGCGAACGAGAACTTCTGCAAATGTTCGCGAACGGGCGAACCGGGTGAACCGCCATAGACTTCAATAGGCAGGCGAATTTTAAAACCCACAGGGATCTTTCTGGCCACAATAGTGATGGAAAAGTTGTTTCAAGGGTACTAACACCTGGACTGTGGCATGCCAGAGGGGGATCCATGGCAAAACTCCCATGGAAAATTACCTAGTTGATGCAGAGTCTGGTTTTAATCCATAAAGGGCATAAATCACCTAACATTCCTAAATTGTTTGGAATAACGTGCTTTAAAACATCAGGTATGATGTTGTATCGATCAGGTAGTGTAAGGGTTACGCCTGCTTCACAGTGACAGACCAAACTCCCCGTTTAATTTTTATTGTTTTAAAAGATAGATAATCCCTTTATTATTATTAGTGTGAAGGAAACTGACTGCTATTATTTAACACAGTCAAAAAAGTGTTGTTTTTTTTAAATCTACACTACTGTTACACCAGATATGAGTTGCACTGGGGAGACACTTTGCCCTGGCAGGCAGGAACTGAAACGCACACGTGTGAAGGAAACTGACTGCTATTATTTAACACAGTCAAAAAAGTGTTTGTTTTTTTTAAATCTACACTACTGTTACACCAGATATGAGTTGCACTGGGGTGACACTGTGTCCTGGCAGGCAGGCACTGAAACGCACACGTGTGAAGGAAACTGACTGCTATTATTTAACACAGTCAAAAAAGTGTTGTTTTTTTAAATCTACACTACTGTTACACCAGATATGAGTTGCACTGGGGTGACACTGTGCCCTGGCAGGCAGGCACTGAAATGCACACGTGTGAAGGAAACTGACTGCTATTATTTAACACAGTCAAAAAAGTGTTGTTTTATTTAAATCTACACTACTGTTACACCAGATATGAGTGGTGACACTGGGCAAGTGGGCACAGTATACGCTGTGAGCCTGACACACACACGCTGGCAGGTAGGCAACTGCAATTAGTTTACACAGGAAAAAAAAAAAAAAGCAGACTGATGTTCTAGCCCTAAAAAGGGCTTTTTGGGGTGCTGTCCTTACAGCAGAGATCAGATGAGTCCTTCAGGACTGTAGTGGACACTGAATACACTAGCCTAGCTATCGATTTCCCTATTAAATCAGCAGCAGCTACACTGTCCCTCCTCTCACTAAGAATGCAGCTTCCAAATGAATCTAAAATGGATGCTGTCCAGGAGGTAGGAGGGTCTGGGAGGGAGGGTCTGCTGCTGATTGGCTGGAATGTGTCTTCTGACTGTGAGGTACAGGGTCAAAGTATTACTCAATGATGACGAATAGGGGGCGGATTGAACATCGCATATGTTCGCCCGCCGCGGTGAACGCGAACAAGCTATGTTCGCCGGGAACTATTTGCCGGTGAACTATTCGCGACATCACTAACTACCATTCATATTATATATTAAGAATAGAATGGTATCTATCTGACATTACTTTTACAGAGTATGTTTTGTGAATATCTCTTTTACATTAGGATTAAATGTATGTCATCCCAATATTAATAGACACATTCAGAATTGACCTTTTTAGTTTAGAGGAATATTAATGTTTGTTTGAGTGAAATGGACAGTCTACACATAAATAATTTTCAAATCCCTTTACATATCATACATCATGAAATTAAATCAATGATTTTCAACAGGATTATGAGAATCTCAGAACAATGATGACATAATGAGATGGTCTGCATCTAGGTACTCAGGTGAATTGCAATGACTAAAGGATGAGAAGAAGCAGCACTCAAAATCAAAATTAAAAAGTCCAAATTGTATTCCTTTGTTAAAAAAACGAAAACAGACAGCACAGCACAGTGCAAGAGTCACAAGTGGAGGGGGGGAGCGTAATCCTAACATGTTTCGTGCTATGCAGCACTTAATCATAGGATAGCTCTCCACCTGTGCAGCACACCTTTTAAGGGTGTCATAGCCAATCACAACATTAAGACCTTGACACTCCCCTAACAATAAAGTTAAATTGAATTAAAAGGTGCAGTGCAAAGGTGTGAGAAGAAAACGGTGTAACATAGAAAGAATTTAAAAACAAGAATCAAAAGTGCAAGAAATTTAAACCATTACAAAAGAAATGTTTCTCTCATTATTGTTATGTTTAAGTAAATACAATAATAATTTTCATTACACAATTCTAAGATTAGCCTCAAACATATGATAAACATATTATGAACCAATGTCTATCTATAAATTGAAAAGAATGTGAACACATTAATACAAACTAATTTAAATTGATATGAATTGATATACAAAGTTCAATATCCATGTCCCAACAAGATAATATGCATCACATCCCATTGGGACTCTTAATAATTTAAACTCCCATATTCAACCATCTTAAAGTGCAGACCATAGCAACTAGATAAATAATAAGACCATTTGTTCATAGAGGACCAAGGCATATTAAAACAAACACTATACTCCAATATAAAAAAAATCAATTTAAATATTTCACAATACTGAATAAATACAGGAATATAATGTTAATGTGAAAACATATACATATACAAATGTAAATACCAATATGTGAATATAAAGAATATACATATAGGACGTACCAAATTGTTATTTTTGTTAATATGCCTAAGCTTAGACAGGGTAATGACATGCTTGTTTACTACAATTTTTTCACAATATTTTGATGGTGCACCATAATCAAGTTCCATTAGAATTCAGAAAGTAGCCCAATATAATCTGGATTAATCCACAAAATAACTAATATCCCATTCTTTATTGAGACCAAGGGGTGCCCTCATATTAAGTTTCCATATCCAATACAGTTCTTTCTTGGAAAGTATGGTATAAATATTTCCACCTTGAATGGGCTTTTTGGCTATATCTATTACTTTTACAGTAAATTTAGGTTGATCTGTGAAATGCAAGCAGTTAAAGTGCCTGGCTACACTGGAATACTTATTGTAGTTTTTGAGGTCCCTTCTATGTTCTCCTATCCTAGATCTTAAGGCACGTGAGGTCTGACCTACATACTGCTCAAAACACAGGGTACACTCAATGAGGTAGACGACAAAAGTTGTACCACAGTTGGCATAGTGGTTAATCTTGAAGTTTTGTTTGGTTACATAACTAGAAAAGTCTACTCCCATAGAAATCTGTTGACATGTAAGACAACTTCTTGATAGGCATTTGAAAGTGCCTTTCTTATTAAGCCACTGACTCCCTATGACTCTCATTTGGCTATTAACCATGCTAGAGGAAAGTTTCTTAGCAAGTGTTGGTGCCTTCTTAGACACGAATTTAACTTTGTCAACAATCCCTGCTAGGGTGTCATCACCTTTTAGTATAGATAGATTCCTTTTAATGATATTGCATAAATCATTGAATTGCAAAGAGAATTCAGTAGAAAAAACTACTGTGTCCTTATCAAACATTGCTTTTTTTGTTTGATTCTTCTCTTTTCTATGTAAAGGGTTGTAATTCTTTCTGACATCATCCAATGACTGCTGCAATAGATTGGCGTCATAGCCCCTAGCACATAACCTATCCATCAGTTTACTTGCTTGAAGATTGAATAAATTATCAGAGTTAGAATTTCGACGCAGCCTGAGAAACTGGATCCTAGGAATTGAATTTATTAAGTGTTTAGGATGACAAGACATAGCATGTAGGATCGTATTGCCAGATGTCGGTTTCCTGTATGTATCAGTGATGATCCCATTGTGTTCAACTGAACCATACAAGGTGAGATCCAAAAAATGGATTTCTTTGTCTTGAACTTCCCCTGTAAACTTCAAATGTAAATCATTATTATTCACAAAGTTAAGGAAATCTTCAAAAACAAAGTCACCTTTGACCACAAAAATGAGATCATCAATGTATCTCATATACATACAGATATTTTCCAAAATGGATTACTGCTACTGTAGAGACTGCCAAGTTCCCATCATCCCACAAATAAATTGGCGAATGAGGGCGCAAACTTTGCCCCCATCGCTGTACCACATATTTGCAAAAAATATTCTCCATTAAACATGAAGTAATTGTGGGATAGTAGGAACTTGACAGTCTCACAGAAAAACATTTTGAACTCTCTTGAATAGTTAGGGTAGTTGTCTAAGAAAAAACCGATGGCATATAGACCCAAAGTGTGAGGTATGCATGAGTAAAGTGACACCGCGTCTATCACCACCCACCTATAATCTTTTTACCATTTGATCTTATCAATGATAGTTAAAAGATGAGATGAATCCCTTAGATAACTACTAAGGCTCTGAACCAAGGGTTGCAGCACTGAGTCAACCCACTCGGATAATGGTTCAAACAGCGAACCAATCCCAGAAATTATTGGGCGACCCGGTGGGTTGACTGAGTCCTTATGTAATTTAGGTAGGTGATGAAAGACCGGCGTCACAGGAAATTGAGGAATCAATGACACATAGTCTTCTTTCGTGATAAAGCTTAATGCAAGCGAATCTTCAAGTAGTCTGTCAAGTTTTTTGGCAAAATCTTTCTCAGGATTAGAGGGTAACTTCCTATACGTTATGCCATCATTTAATTGCCTATAGGCTTCCTCAATATATTGTGTCTTGTTCATCACTACAACATTCCCTCCTTTGTCTGATGTATGAATGACGAGGTCATGTTGACTTTCTAGTTGATTAATGTCTGCCCTTTGTCTGTTTGTAAGATTGTCACTCCGGTTTGTTAGTGTGACTTGATTACCTAATTCAACAATTTCTTTCTCAACTTGTTTTTGAAATAAATTAATGTGTGTACCCCTGGATTGAGTAGGATAAAAGTTAGATCTAGTTCTTTTAGGCCTTGGGAAATCAGAATCATCCATCTCATCACCAATAGTGTCCAACATTCTTAATTGTTCTAAAATGCAAGTATCTTTAAAATCAAGATTCAATTCCAGATTTGTGCTGGACAGATTGGTGGTGGGATTAGATAGATTGGTACCATCCTCAATGATTTCATTTAGTACATCGCCATCTACACCACCAATTTCATCAGTATTGAAGAAATGCTTATGCAATGTAAGCTTCCTTACAAATTTATTAAGATCTAACAAAGTGTTAAATACTGAAAGATTGTGAGTAGGGGCAAAGCCCAAGCCTTTAGATAATACACTGATGTGGTCCCTTGTGAGTTGAAAGTCAGATAAGTTGACAACACTGAGCGCTAGTTCTTCTTTGATCCCCTCTTTGACATTCTTCTTCCTTCTCCTGGATCCAGCTCTGCGCGTCCTTTTTCTTTTCCTAAAGGGATGTCTTGATTTTTCACCTTTGGACGGACATCACTTTCTTTCTTCTCATGGCTTTCACGTGATGAATCCTGTAATGAGAAAGAGGGAAGGGGAGAGAGAGAAGAGGAGGAGAAGGAGGAGGAGGAGCTTTCGTCTGATGATGCAGAATCTTGATCAGAGGTATCTAATTCTGTGGAAGAAAACACAACCTTTTTGGTTTTATTCTTATGTTTTTTCTTTAAAATAGATTTCGGTTCCACTATCGGTGTCGACGCACTGGTCATGTGTGCTTTGTTCTTATTTTTATTTTTGTTTTTATTTTTATTTTTGTTTCTATTGAATTTTTGGTTCTCTCCTTCACCATCTGTATTTGCACTTGAATCAATATCCCTTTGTTGATTCACAGAGAATCTGCGGGGCCACTTGGTAAACCTAGACCAGTCGTACACTTTGTTTTTGAGATAATCCTCTTGATCTCTGTTAAATTTTCTGCCTTTAAGTGAGGCAAGCTCACTATCAGATTTTCTTATTTTCTTCTTCATTTTTGATTTTAAATCAGAGTACTCCTCCTCCTGTTTATGATTCTTTAATTCCTGTTTTACATTGTAGATCTGTCCCTTTAAAGAATCCCGTTTGGAATTTTTACTTCTTATTAAAATGTCCATAATTGTTAAGGAACAGGTGGTAAGAGCATCCTTCCACTCAGTTGTTAGTCCATCATCGTTTAAATCAAAGGAGGGAAACTTTTTTATCCTTAATCCCCTAGGGATTCTTTTGGATTGTACATAGTGTTCAAAGGCTACTACTTCCCACATTAAACGTAAATCCATCATGAGTAATATTTCTAACTGATTAAATAAACTCTTAATGTCCTTGTCAATAAATTCATTTTCTCCCACTGAAAATACTGATTGAAAATAAGTTTTTCTATTTTGTATATCAAAAATTGATTTATTGAGGCTAATTGCTTCCCCCTCCATCTTTATGCAAAGTGCAAATGTGCTAAATAAATAATGATTTATAACACCAAAAGTGCAATGTTATAATCAGTTTTTAACAAAGGAATAAAATTTGGACTTTTTAATTTCGATTTTGAGTGCTGGTTCTTCTCATCCTTGATTTACGAAGTTGGCTCAACTTTTCTTTAAGCTGGCACCGCGCCATCAGTGCATCTACTTGTGCCGACATCCATGGGCTGTGATTGGATTACAGCATACACACCTCCAGGCTGCAGCTATGTCACCTCCTACACACTGAATTACAATGACTGTCTGTAAAATCATAATATGATTATTGGGTGTTTGGATGTAATATGCATGTGACATCATGATGTCATTCATGACAATTCATACATAAATAGGAAAATAAATCAATAATTTCTATGTTCATACTGCATGATATAGAAAGGGGGGGCAGTAGTGTATTCAAAAATAATGGAAAAATATATTTTAAAGGGACAAAGCTGTAGACTTTAGTTCTCTTCAATAGTATGATTTTGAAACAATACAAGTTAGATACATGTTGTATATATTTGACGTACCATCAGACTCCAAGGGAGCCACTTCCTCCTCCATCTCACATGTAACATCAATGTCTGTAAAACATAATACGTTGTGTACACATTAAAATCAAATATTATAACATGGGTTACTGGTGCTCAAGGACACACATCAATGTTGCATTAAAGAAATACTGAATCAAAGATAGGAATTTCATAATTTTGATGGAGCATGCAATTGAAATAAAATATATAATTATTGATGATTAATAATTAAATATGATTGTCTGTATTTTCAAAATCCGGAAAAAAGCATAGTACACGGAACATTTAATAGTTATCATGTGTGTATTGCTTCATGTTTGTTGTCTACATTTATACAAAATATGAACATGTGCTAGCCATGTTCTGAAGCACAAAGGTATAGACTAAGACAATTTGAGATCTTAATATTAAACTAATAAAATATATATATACAGGTAGCCCTCAGCTTACGCCGGGGTTAGGTTCCAGGAGGAATGGTTGTAAATCGAAACCGTTTTTAAATTGAAACCCAGTTTATAATGTAAGTCAATTGGAAGTGAGGGAGTTAGGTTCCAGGCCCCTCTCAAAATTGTCATAAGTAACACCTAATACATTATTTTTAAAGCTTTGAAATTAAGACTTTAAATGCTAAACAGCATTATAAACCTAATAATATAGATTGTATCATCATCAAACCAAGTTTAATGAACAAAAACATTTGCTAAACATCACCTAATAAAATAATTACACAACAGACTGCATCATCATCAAACTAAGTTTAATGAACAAAAAAGTTTTTTTACTTGCATTTTTCTGCAACCAGTTCTCTGCATTGTTAGCATGTTAGATAATATTGGGTCTGCACCTATTCTATGCATTTCAATCTGCAGTGATTAATAAGCAGTTAGGCACCCTCACCTGAAGCTGCTGGACAGGAAGATAATAGGGAAGTGCCTGCTAAATTTTGCTCGATAGATCTGGTCTGATCTGTGTACACATATCAATTTAAGGTTGTTAAGTTGCATAACTTTGCTGCAAAACAAGCGGACAGCTCCACCTACTGGCTATTTTAATTAGTGCATTGCTTTCGAAATGACTGAAAAAAAAGGTTGCTATTCTGAAACGGCGCAAATTGAACCAGCGTAAACCGAGGGCCACCTGTATGTATACATATATATATATATATATATATATAATTAGAGGAGTACATTATAAGTTTTATACAAATGGAATGCTTCATCATAATCATGATCAGAATATTTCTGAAAATGACACCTTTAAGGACGTATGAATGAGTCAATGGACTTACCAGAATCCTGCAAAGGCAGGTCTGCATTAGTGCTGGATCCCTCCAAGCCTGTCACAATAACTACATCTATTAATGATATAAATAAATATTATGTAACACAATTTGTACATCAATTTTAAATATACCTATTTTGTATTCTAAAATAACATTATTCCAAACTATTTAAAAATATATATTTTGAAATGTGAAGACTAGTCCACTAATATGAAAAATGGAAAATGATGTCTTTCACATATGTCCGATTTCTTAAAATATTAGACAGCCAATTCTTATCATATTAATCTATGGCATATCTAAAAATAACTATAGGTCCCTGTTTTTAAAATAATCCAGACAGACAAAACTTTGAATAACAACTGGTGACAACTAGAGCATAATACATGTGGCACATATATACATTTGAACAATGTACAGTAATCTGGTTTCTGACACAACACATATTGATCACAATGCAAGACATAAGATATATTTTAAACTATGTCATCATGGTGCTGTTAGAATATGCTTATATATAAAGGTAATCCAAGAGTGAATTATGTGATTTAAATCACAGTATTGTTTCATTAAAACAGTGTAATGATTAATAAAGATATTTTGTATCTTTAGATAAATTCAATATAAATATTTGAGAATGTCACTCTAAAGGAATAGTCTATTCCATATGTTGATGTAATGAATCTGATAGAGCATGCAATTTCAATCAAATATATAATTTCCTGCTATCATCATGAATGTTTAATTATCCTTCTTTCTTAATGATAAGATGAAAATAGCAAAGCATATTAGATGCATATTTATATATTCTGCACATGTGTAAAAATGTGTTAGTGTTGTCTAAATGTAGCCACCAACTGTCAAGCACTACCCAGGTGCAGAATCCAAAATAGGCAAGACCATAATATTTCATTCAAATAAATATAGCAAGATTCAGAAGAATATCTTCAAATAATAATAAATAGTGATTTTAATTACAATGGAATTCGATCTCTGAATCGTGATTTTTCTTTATAAATACACTTGAAATCAAATTAGAGGATCCATGTTAATATAGATCAATGTGAATGGATTAGGCAATGTTATGTCCACATTTGTAAGCTAAAACAGAAGTATAATGAGACATACCAGACTGGGACAAACCCGGGCTTGAGGGTCCAGCACCAACATCCAGGTCTGTAAAATATTCAATGTTGGATATCATTAATACAAATCTGAACTTTGACACCAACAATCATACATTGTTTTTCAAATTGACAAAGTTAAACATATTTTAATTCTTCACGTGAGTTCATTGTTTAATAAAATGTATTTATAAATAAAGAGATCATGTATATTTATTTACAATCTTTTATGTTGTTGACTGTCCCTTTAAGTCATTTTATGTACAGTATTCTTGCATTGTCATCAATTGTTATACATTGATCTGTCAATGTTTAATTTTATAGGATACTGTATTCTTCACATTTATACTAATTAATGTATACATTTGACCAACATGTCTAAAGTAATGGCACTGCTACAGCAAACACATGTTCACGTCTCTGCGCAAATATATCTTCCATGATCATTGCGCAAAAATTAAAAGCGTAATTGCTCGTTCTTGATTATGAATTGATTTGGATCTAGTAGTGTGATGAGTATAATTTGTAAAGCTTTAGAATATATTTACAATTGTGTGTATCACAATATTCCAATAGGATCATTGTAAAGATTGAATGATACAAATTAATATTTCTAACTTTTGTATGAATCGATATTCAATGTATGAAATAGTCGAGTATAGGGATTTCACGGATGCGCAATTCCATTTTAGCTCTGTGACGCATATTCGGGATAGCGCAAGAAAAAGCTTTATTCCTATTTGATGTGTGACAAATCTAAATTCAGATGTCTACCACCATAGGTACCGTCTGTTGTGAGTTCTATTTAGGTTGAATATATGACTATATACACATAAATATATACTCAAATATTAAAATATTATATGAAGTCTGATCTTTACCTGGTTTAGCCTCTGAAGTGCCTTCTTCCAGGTCACCGATTGGAGCTGCACTGACCTCTGGGTCGGGAGTTTCAGGACCAGCAGCTGGGGACTGGGAGGGGGTCGAGTAGCGGAGCGTGCGGAAACAAATCTGCAGGAGAAATGGAGATTGAGGAGGGCGCATAAAGCCTTCTCATGAGGTTGTAGGAAAAGTTTCCGTGAGGGTGGGCCTGGCTCCTCACCTCTCCAATGGGCCCTTCTCCACTCCCTCATGAGTCAGACTTTATTGCGAAGCTGCAACCTCATATCCTCGAATCTCCACATGATTTGCTCTGTGCTCCTCTGGACGTCATGCACCGAATTCACAGAAACGGTGCCAGACACCCAGAGGGCCCTTTTGATCACCACACTTGTCAACCTCTTCCAAGTCCCAAACAGCTGAGGATAAAACTCCTCGACCATGTGGACCAGTGCAGCACTTTGCGTTCGGGTGAACCTGGGAGACATCCTGGCTAGTTGTTAAAATATCTATAACAGATACACCAGCAGGCATTAAAGAACTGAAAAAATGGCAATGTGTAATGGACTTTTATATGGGGAAGTAAACATAAGATACACCATGGGACATGGTAACTGTATATCTGATTGGATAAAACACTGTAATTTTGTTAGCATGTCTGTGAGGCCATACTGAGTCAAGTCATGTTTGTGTGATGAACTCTGATTTGCCATTACTTAATGGTTCATGGATTCATATCTTTGTAACTTCCATACACATACCTCCTAGGGGTGCTGTTACTACATTTGGCATGTAGACTTTTATTTTGAATTGCTGGAAATGTAATGCGTATGTGACGCATATGTAATAAACAGAATCCGTAAAATATGAATCTATTTTCTTGACATTTGAACGAGATTTTATTTTTAATCACGATAGTAAATATAATCCAGTCACATTATTAAATGTGTATGACCCATTTCGATGTTTAATATTGATCAAGTTATTTTAAAAAGTTGACAAATATTATATTTGACATTGACAGTGCTCTTTTACATGCATTTACAATCCTAACAATGCACAACGATTGTGTGCTAGTGTGTGAAATTATATTTGAATTTTAATAAATGCGAATCTCATGTTGAAAGATACCACACTATATTTCAATAATGGTGAAATACGTTCTTAGTATTTATATTGGACGTTACTTTGAGAAAATAAAGTTCATTTTATTAATGGAAATTCAACGTTTCTGTTCCTTATTTTTAAAAATCAAATAGAGCATGTATTTGTCTGAAATGCTCACATATCATTTTCTTTTTCACAGTATCTTTATTGTTAAGGATCCGATATGCAATAGTGTGAAGTATCTAAAGACATCTGGCTAACCATTGCCACTATGCATTGTTGCCCACCCACAAATAAGCAGATATCTCCCACTAATGCTTTGCTGATTATAACCCTATGCATATTGTTTCTGCAAACTTAGTATAACATGCAAATGAACCATATGTGATTATCAAAGTCAAATTTTATTTTAGATTCAAATCTGCTCTGTCGGAATCATGGAAGATTAACTTTGGGTTGCATTTCACTTTCACTACAAATGAAATAGCCATCACAAGCTATTAACTTAAACTAAAGAGTTGACATAATACCCATTATTCTAATAGTGGATATGCAATGTTAATTTTTTACAATAAATATGCAGTCATGTCTAAATATGATAATATATTTAAATAGATGAATGTATACCCGTGAAAGGTTATATACATTTAAAGGGACATTAAACCAAAAAATAGATATTTACTTTAATACCCATTACATATTTTATCATACTTTATCCTGTTATATGAATATCCATTTGACCTGTGTGAGGACCTTGTATGTAAACTGTCAACTTAGCTTGCTCCTTTGATGGAGCTTTTTAATGATACAGTGCAGACTCTTAAAGGGACAGTATACTATATTTGGTTCACTTAATGTGTTTACAATTCCTTATTATTTAATCAGCAGCAGAGTATATAATGTCTGAAATTAAATTGTTCCTGTTGGCATATTAATTATTATTTTTAAACCACAACAAAATAAAATGTTTTTAGCTTGTAGATATAATCTGATTTCCTAACTTTATCACATTGTTTACATATACTATACATACTTCTTATATCTGCAAACCAATCAACCAAAAAATAAATTTACATTGTATTACCTTATATATTGTATTCCCCACTGGGAATAAGGCAAAGCTGTGTTTACACAGCTTTGCCTTAAAGCCAAAAACATTATGAATAGGTGGAGATACCATAGGAGAAAATAAACTATTTTAAATTCAAAATTAAGGGTAACGGAAATACTTGTAAACAATTTTATACACTCCAGCAGGTAAAGAGGATAATTGTGAGAAATTATATTTTGAAATATCTATGAGTTAACTGTCCCTTCAAATGACTCAAATAGAGTGAAAAGTCACCAATGTGGCATACAATAACTAGCTCTGTTTAAATGTGAAAATAAACTTAGCTATCATGTTTTCTTTAAAGATCATTTAATCTACCTAGGTTACCTTGCAAATAATGATACCATAATAACTAAGCTATATTTCTTTTTAGAATATGTTAAACTTTTAAAAATAAATCATAGGTATTAGAATGTTAATATAAAATTAAACTACACTGTCACTTTAATCTAACAAGTTCACCCTACACATTTCTTAAAAGTGAACTAACCAAAGTTGTTATGTAGACTTTATACTGCATAGCCTCGTCATTAACATTTTATGATTTGTACATCTCTAAATCACACAACCAAAAATTTGATGGCTGTATCTAACTCCACTTTAACTTTTGTAAGATAAAAAAGACTTTAACACTCATTATCTGCTTGAGCCGTGTTGATATTTAAAAACAAAATAAAAGTGCAACTGTATTATATTTAATATCAGGCATGTGCTTGTAAAATAGATACTTTAACAACCAGTCATGGGACTAATCTTTTCTTTACATGTCCTAATATTAGAATTAGATGTTTTCGATTTCGACGAGTAACTGTCCCTCCATCAGTAAGGACTACATAAGACCTTGGTTCTGGAGAGTGTCCAATTACCATAGCAGGCGTCTTCCATTTCTTCTCATCATCCAGTTTAATTCTGACACTTTGCCCCTCATTCAGCTCCTGCAAGGGCCTCACAGAATGTCTCTTGTCGTAGAAAAATCGATAGCCCCTTTTTGCCTCTTTATCCCTCCTAAATAGGGTGACCATATTGCCTCTTTAAAAAGGGACACATATGAAAAATACATATGTCAGGGCTGTTTTCATTGCTGTTTAAAGAAATGTTTTCTATAAGAACCCTGACATATGTATTTTTAATATGTGTCCCTTTTTAAAGCGGCAATATGGTCACCCTACTCCTAAGGACTTTGTCCAGAGGAATAGAGCTAGTTGGCTGGAAGACACCCACAGAGGGTAAGGTGGTGCGAATCTGGCATCCTAGCATCAGCTGTGCTGGGCTAAACTCCGTGGCTTGAATGGGAGTCGCCCTATAGGACAAGAGGGTCAGGTACGGCTCAGATTGCTTCAAAATGAACTTTGTTGTTTGAACTGCCCTTTCAGCCATTCCATTGGCCTGCGGGTAATGTGGACTTGACGTGGAATGTACAAAATCATATTCTCTGCTGAAAGAACTGAACTCTGTGGAAGCAAACTGCATTCCGTTATTACTCACCAACTCCATTGGTATGCCCCACCGGGCGAACAAGCTCTTGAGATGAGTGATAACTGCTTGACTTGTGATTTCATTCAAAGGTGCAATCTCCAAATACCTGGAATAGTAGTCAATCATGACTAGGTAATTTTTCCGGTGCAGTTCGCACAAGTCAGCAGCTATTTTCTGCCACAGGCCTGCAGGCAGCGGCGTAGAAATCAAGGGCTCCCTTCTCTGAGTAGGCTGGCAAAAGGCAAATTTAAACACATGGCTTGCAATGTCGGAACTGATCCCAGGCCACCATACTGCCATAGCTGCCCTTTCTCTGCACTTTGTAATGCCTAAGTGGCCATCATGAATCCTGTTTAACATCTCCTGCCACGTGCTGACAGGAATAACAATGCGATCCTGGAACAGTACCAACCTATCCAGCTCCTTGAGCTGCAACCTTTCTGACTGGTAAGAACTTAAAGACATCCAGACTGCTTGACTCTCGGGCTAACCTTCTTTTATGTACTTTATAACTTCTTGAAGGTCTGTATCTAAATATGTCTCTTTTCTTATTTGTTCTAGCTTCCCTGAAGAGATGGATTTGGAGGCCAGAACTGAATCTACATACACTTTCACATCTGATTCTGTTGAAGATTCTTCAGCAGCAGCCAGCGGGAGCCTGGAAAGTGTATTTGCCACAACCAGTTGTTTCCCCGGCACATGCACTGCCTGAACGTTGAACCTAAGCAGCCTCATTAGAAGTCTCTGGCATCTTAGGGGTGCTTTATCAATATCAAAGGAGTTGATTAGAGGGATTAGCAGTTTATGGTCAGTCTCCAGACTAAATTTCTCGAAACCCACTAGGTAACGTTGAAAGCGCTCACAGGCCCAAACTGCAGCCAGACACTCTTTCTCAATTTGTGTATGGAAACAGTAGGCGATAGGCTGTAGTTTGTTCTCATTCAACTGCAGGAGAGCGGCCCCCAACCCATAACTGCTCACATCAGCACTAACCACAGTCTTTTTGGAAGGGTCGTAGAACCCCAACACTGGGGCAGACCCCAGCAGGGACTTGACCTGCATAAAAGTTTCTTCCTGTGAAGGTCCCCAAACCCAGGCAACATCTTTCTTTAGCAACTCTGTGATAGTGTGTAGTATAGTGGATAAATCTGGGAGGAACCTGCCCACATAATTTACAAGGCCCAATATTTGTCTCAGCTCATGCACATCAGAAGGACTTTTCATCTGTTCAATAGAACAAATTTTCTCTGGCTCTTGCTTGATCCCATCCCCATTGATGATATGCCCAAAGTAACAACTCAGCTTTCCTAAAATAGCATTTCTCTTTATTTAACTTCAGCCCGGACTCTCTAATAGTCTGCAGCACACAGCTCAGTCGCTGATCATGTTCCTCCAATGTAGACCTATACACCAAAATGTCGTCCATGACGACTGCCGTGCCCACGTGGTCTCTTAGGCGAGAACTCATTTCTCTTTGAAAGATTTCAGGAGCAGAGGATAGCCCGAAGGGGAGTCTGCAGAAGCAAAACCAACCTACCGGTGTAATCAAGGTAGTTAGTTTGCGGCACTTTGGATCTAGAGGTATCTGCCAGAAGCCGCTAGAAGCATCCAATGTAGAGAAGAACTTCGCCTCAGCCAAATTTCGGAGCTATGTCTTCAAGTGTTGGCAGCACTTATCTCTCTCTCTTCACCGCCTCATTCAGCCTTTTCAAGTCTACGCAGATGCGTACCTTCCCGTTTTTCTTCGCAACAGGCACAATGGGGGCACACCAGTCTGTTGCTTCAACAACCTCTTCAATAACCCCCATATTCTTCATATGCAGAAGCTCCTTCTCCACTTGAGCGGGAACAGAATTCTACGGGGAGTGGTAATGCTGTATGGGACTGCGTCACCTTTAAGTGATATACGGACTGGGTTGCAATTCAGTAGGCCCAATTCACCAAACATATCTTCTGAGATCTCATTCACTGTGGCTACTAGGCCCAAACCACAGGCTGCTTTTCTGCTCAATAAGTTGTTAACACACTGACCTCTAATCACATGCACTCACATGGTGAATTTCCTTTGCTTGTACTCGCAGCTGGCAAGAAATTTCCCCGCATAATCAATGCGGCCACCAGGACTATGGACTTTTGTTGTAACCTTCGCCAGCTGGGGCTGTCGAGGCAGTTTTAGGAATGCTGCAAGGGACATTACAGTGATGTCTGCTCCTGTGTCAATCTTAAATGCAACTTTGGCTCCCATTACAGTAAGAGTAACCCTCCAATCTTCTTCTGAACCCGGCCGTTCTACAACAGACCCTACAAAGGACACTTCTTGACCTTCCTGGTCGCTATCTCCTTAATATATTAAGTTTTACACACCACTTCAAAATGGCCCATTCTGTTACATTTTCTACATCTTTTGTCTTTAGCAAGGCATATGACACTCTGATCATGGGTACGGTTGCACCATGTACATCGGGCATGCTGTGCCCATCCGATTCTGGGCCTATCTGTTGCCCTTGGTCTACCGTTCACACTGTGCCTTTCACTAGCAGCTCTCCTGAACTGCTGCACTTAATCCACAATACTCTCAGACCTCAGATCAGCACTTTGCTTTTTCACCAGTTCACTCTGGCGGGCCATCCTAATAGCCCCATTTAATGTTAAATCAGACTCTTACTGTAGCTTCAGTGAGACTTCAGCATCTGTAATTCCTATGACTATGCTGTCTCTGATTTGCTCCTCTTTAGCAACACCAAACTCACAGAATTCAGCTAGTTCATACAGGCTGCGCACAAATGACTCCACAGATTCTCCCACATGCTGAGCATGTTTGTGAAAACAAGCCCTCTCATGAATCACATTTCTTTTGGGCACAAAGTGGGCACTGAGTTTATTCATAACTATTTCAAAGTCAAATTCTTCCCCTTCTTGGAAAGTAAAGGCATTGAACACTGGCTCCATATCTTTCCCCATAGAGTATAAAAGAGAATTAACTTGTACTTTACAACTCTCCTTGTCCAGCTAGGAGGCAATCCTGAAGCGCTGAAACCGCTGACGCCATGTGGGCCAAGCTGCAGGCTGAGAAAAATCAAAAGGCTCAGGTGGGGTAAACTTCGACATCATCATCAATCAGGAAACAGAAGCGCAGGCAAGAACTTCTGACACCATGTCATGAGATGCAGGACACAGCAAAAAGGGTACAACACTATTTTATTGCAGAGCATGAAAATATACATCTGGTAGCATTGATCTCACTTAGTAACTGCGACATAGACAATAATGGACCCCAAACCACGCCCCCATCCGGTGACTTCACTTCCCACTCTCATCACACTAGACATTTGCTGAAAGAGACAAATAAATGGTTAAAGCGCATCCTATAGCTGCACATTTTACACATTACACAAACACAACTGTTTGCGAACATTACAGTGGAAATTGTCTAACTTCTGAACCGTGCTGTGCACAAGTACTCACCAACGAGCCACCCATGGGGAAACTGTCTGGCTGCCACAGTGACGACTGCCTGAGGATGCAAGCATCATGACTAGCCCCACAGAAATACGCACACACATGCATAATCCTCATCCGTGCGTCGCGAACAAACTGCACCTTCAGACTATGAAAGTGTTTGCGATTTTGGTAGGGGAACTCTTCTACTGGAGCACACAGCGCAATGTGGGTGCAATCTATTGCTCCCAATACATTGGGCTATCAAGCTATTGCATAGAATTCACTCTTGAGTCTCCTCCAATCGTCCTCATTTTGAGGGAATCCTATGTAAAGCTTACAAACTCGTACCATGGCATTCAGAAACCTTTAAAAAAAACACAGAGAAGGTACCCTGAGACAACCCATGCATGTAATTTAATGTAATGGTTTTTAGGGATAATTCTCAATTAAGGCCCCACAAATAATTCATACTGTCAAAAATATAGGAATTTCTAGAAAATATATATATTAATATAGAAATCTACCAAATAATGTGAGGGGTGCTCCCTGTCCTATTGTTCAAAGTATATACACAAAGAAAGGTAAAGAAAAGATGGACAGCAAGGTTGAGCACTCAAAGAAAATGATATATTTTATTATTAACATGCCCATGCAAGTGGAGGCAGCGGGAACTGAGCTAGATATAAAATATAACTTTTATTAAAGGTACATAAAACAAATATTATATAAGATTATAGAAATTAGATAATGTGTGGTGTATTAAAACTAAGAGTAAGAGAGTATATGAGCTGGCAACCAACCTGGGTAAGGAATTATTGAGTATAAGCAATCAATATGGTAACTAATAAGGTTAATATAATTGACTACAAGCGAGGAGCTGCAAAAGAATGCACTACCAGGGAACGCACCAGTACAAATTAATAATAACTGGGATAAAAAGTCCCACAGCAATCTCCTAAATAGGCAATCTCCTAAATAGGGGTGCAAGTCCGAGGAGCGCAACAGTGAACTATATCAAATTATGTCTAGTAAGCTAGCTACCAAGAGAAGCACCATAGTTGTAAGTAACCGTATTTCCGTATAGGTAAACCTCTCATGTAAAGAGAAGTTATTAAGTTATTAAGGGTGCAACTCAGGGGCTAGCGGTTAACAAAAATACACTGGAGATGCTGGAAAGTGCAGCTAGTTACCAAATTAAGTAGCCAAATATCAACTACAAGGAAAAGAGCCAAGCTATTAAAGAAAGGGCAAGACAGATTCACGCCACATAGTACTACTAATATAAGCGCTATTTCTAAGATGGTGTTCAATGAAGTTAAATAATATATCTCAACATCTATTAGAACTAATATAATGGTTGCCAGCTCAAGAAAAAATGCCTGATGCGCATTTCGCCGACTATGGCTTTATCAAAGGCTAACCTGAGCTAGGTCTGCCCTCTGCCTTATATTCGAGTCAGAGCCGATCAAAATGGGGGCCGTGAACTTCATTGAACACCATCTTAGAAATAGTGCTTATATTAGTAGTACTCTGTGGCGTGAATCTGTCTCGCCCTTTCTTTAATAGTTTGGCGCTTTTCCTTATAGTTGATATTTAGCTACTTAATTTAGTAACTAGCTGCACTTTCCAGCATCTCCAGTGTATTTTTGTTAAACGCTAGCCCCTGAGTTGCACCCTTAATAACTTAATAACTTCTTTTTACATGAGCGGTTTACCTATACGAAAATACGGTTACTTACAACTATGGGGCTTCTCTTGGTAGCTAGCTTACTAGACATAATTTGATATAGTTCACTGTTGCGCTTCTCTGACTTGCACCCCTATTTAGGAGATTACTGTGGGACTTTCTATCCTAGTTATTATTAATTTGTACTGGTGCGTTCCCTGGTAGTGCATTCTTTTGCACCTCTCCGCTTGTAGCCCATTTGATTAACCTTATTAGTTACCATATTGATTGCTTATACTCAATAATTCCTTACCCAGGTTGGTTGCCAGCTCATATACTCTCTTAATGTAAGTTTTAAAACACCACACATTATCTAATTTCTATCATCTTATATAATATTTGTTTTATGTACCCGCACCCTCCACATGCATGGGCATGTTAATAATAATAGATATCATTTTCTTTGAGTGCTCAACCTTGTTGTCCATCTTTTCTTAACCCATGCATGTACCCTCTCCGGATTGAAAGCTTCCGGAGGCCAGGACATGTATGCAGCATAGCATCTTGGTCATGCCAGGGATTGCAGTCTGCATATGTTTACATGGCTCCAAATGAGGTTTAAGTACTTTGTAAAGGCTCATGAGCTGCTCTCGATTGAGCCTATACTTGTCAAAAACCTCAAAGTCGCTTATGTTATCCAAGGTGGGCCTCATCCTGTGAACACGAGGACCTCTAATTGGACGTTCTCCACACCTCTCTTGGATACGCCGAGCCCACCTTATTCTGTTGTACAAAACTTGTCCAACAGCACCTACACACTCCAACTGACGATCATCCATATTTGCAAAGCCGAGCAGCACAAAGCCAAATAGCAGAGCAAATGCACAAGGAGTAACAAGGTATGTAAAAACACAAAAGCGATTTGATACAATGTCAATCACCAGGGACGCTTTGGCCATGTTGATTGGGGGATTTATAGTGCAAAATGTCCAATGGTAGCGTGTTCGTAATGATTGCTGATTGTATATACTTGATTGTATGTGAGCGGCGTGAATGGTTTCAAAGAGGGCGTTTTTTTTTTTTGTGTTTGTTAAAATTTAGATTTTCCCCAATAAATCCAAATGTAAAAGTGTTAAAGTGTAAAATGTAACATTTACAGTGCATCTTCGTAATGTTTGTTCATATGCGTAACAAATACTTAGTAAACGCGATGTTATAGTAAAAACCACACGTCTACGCTAACATGATTGAAAGTGCATACTTGTGTATAATGTGTGCATAGACATGGCATAGAATCTGATTGATCAATGTTGCTGCAATATTGTTGAAAAACGACAAAGTAACGGCTGACATCTATAATATTCTATATATAAGTGATTGGCGAGATCTCAATATTTTACGTGTCCCATTGAAATCGCAATAATAATGAAGATCTTCCAACCTCTCGTCTACGTATATGTAATATTGTAATATTGAGTGAGAAACTGATGAAAGGGGCGGTACAGTCCTAATGCTGGAATCTGTATTGTTGAAGCTTAGAATGATGTCATCATATTAGCTACATGCCTGTCTAATTTGCAAATCTTTGTTCTGTTGTTGTAGTTTGCAACATTCTTATTGTGTGATGATTAAAAAGATAAATGTGTGTTTTGTTGTTGTGTGATGTGTGTTATGTACATATATGTATGTATTGTGATTCTCTCCCACATCTGTTCATTTATTGTTGTTCTTTCCAAAAAAGCGACAACTATAATGTTACTAAGGAAATCTTATAATTATACTGAATTCCTAATGTTATATTTTTTTAAATCATAATGTTAAAGGGACACTAGAGCCATAATCTCTTTTTCATGATTGAGAGAGAGAATCCAATGTTAAAAAACCTTCCAATGTACTTGTATGATATAAATGTGTTCATTGTTCTATATTGTTTGTCGAATAAATAGCAATGCACATGTGTGAGGCAATGACAAAAGGCATGTATGTGCAGCCATCAATCATCATCTGGTGAGCCTATCTAGATATGCTGTTCATCAAAGCATATAAATAGAATAACTGAAATGCTATAATAGACGTAAATGAGACAAGTGCCTACTGTTTCTGAATAATGAAATCTTAAAAATTATTTTTTATGTCCGTTTAAATATGAGTTAATTCTTGAAACATATTTTGTACTGGTGATTATAGAATTGATAGTGATTTATAATGTAATTTCCTAAAAGATTTTGATGTTGTAGTGATGTTCACACAAGTAAACCCCATAACTCCAGTGTCAAATAGTCTATTTCTTGATTTATTTGTCATTGCGGGACCAACGCAAGAATGAATGAATTAGCGCCACAATTATAACGCTGCCATTATAAGTTTTCAAAGATCAAAATCTCTCTTGTGTTACGGTAAGAGGCCTGTCGCGTGCAAGAAATTGCATGAAAAAAAACTTCCAACACTTGTGTTGAGCGTAAAGTGAGTGACGTCATGTCATTCTGATAAAAAGTACCAAAATCGTGATAATTTCATATTTAAAAAATGTTTTGTGTATGTAATGTGCTGTATATTGTTTGTATGTATCTATTTCTGTATGTATGTAATGATATTTGTACGTAGATGTAGCTAAATGAGAATATGTTCACGTATGTCTATGTAAGTCAATGTAAAATAGTTTTTTGTGCCTTTTTTTTCTAACACCCGAGATCTCGTATCTTTTATCCGTTATATATATTTGTTTTTTAATAAATTTAAAAAAAAAAATTGTAGAGTGTTTGTATGAGTGTAAGTGTACTTTGTATAACATTTGTGAAGTAATTTGTGAATGTTTTGGGTAACGATCTATCAATAACTACTGGTCTGGAAGAGCGTTATGGATTAGAGCGTAGATGGTGATTTTTGTGGCGCTACATAAACTTGTAATAGCAGCGTTAGGGAAAATGAGGCATTATGGCCCATAACGATGCTATCTGAGTCATAACGCAAAACTCGTAATCTAGCTGAATGTTATTAGTATTATTACTATGTGTTACAGATCTTTTAACCCTATGTTTGCCATGTTGAAACTTAGTCTAATCTTGTATAATTAAATTCCTATAAAATGCTTCTCCACTGCTTTCTCAGTATGCAAGTAATGTATAAAAAAAAATCCCAATATTCTCATAGTGGATTGGCTACAGGTTAAAAAAAAACAAAAAAAACGTTTTTTAATATTTTAATTTCACTGAGTAATATGTGTACATGAATATCTGTTACAAATAATAAATGATTTTATTTTTTTTAAATTATATAAAAATTGTTCTTTTTAATTCTCTTCATTTACAAAGTTACAATATTTTTAAATGAAGCCATTTTAGATTTACTTAATATACAATTGTCTACATTGATTGAGGCTATACACATATCTGTTTTATAGTCCTTCGCTAATGTTTGGTCCTGACATTTAAATATTTCATTTCATTTATTGGCAAGTTATACGTAATGTGGCACAGCGCATGAGAACAAATAGACATACAAGAATATATAAATCATGATCGCAAACTGTTATGCAAACATCTTTATATAATGCCTGTATTTATTTAATATTCATATTAATTTAATATTAATTTACAGTATTCTTATATTTAAAAAGGTGCTATTTCTTTGTAAGCACTTAATAGCGAACAAGATTTTATATGTTGTGCTTAATGGATGTTTGTTCACTTTACATATCCATTGTATGGGTTTTCAAAAATGTCAAAATAAAAGTGTGGGTATGTAATAGATATCATCTTGGATATACAGTATCTCATGTTGTGATTAGGGATGGGCGAATGTTTCGCAACATTCGAAAAACGGCACGAATTTTAACACATTCGTTCGTTCGAATCGAATTTCGAATGTTTACATAACATTCTAACATTCGATTTTCGAATGTTCGGTTTCGAATTTTACGATTACATTCGAAAATATTCGAATTTAGATTGTAATAGTATTTCTAATGCTTTTTCTTTAAATGTAATATTCGAATTATGCAATATTCGAATTCGAAAAATTCGAATTTAGATTGTAATAGTATTTCTAATGCTTTTTCTTTAAATGTAATATTCGAATTATGCAATACGTGTATTCGAATTCGAAAAATTCGAATTTAGATTGTAATAGTATTTCTAATGCTTTTTCTTTAAATGTAATATTCGAATTATGCAATACGTGTATTCGAATTCGAAAAATTCGAATTTAGATTGTAATAGTATTTCTAATGCTTTTTCTTTAAATGTAATATTCGAATTATGCAATATTCGAATTCGAAAAATTCGAATTTAGATTGTAATAGTATTTCTAATGCTTTTTCTTTAAATGTAATATTCGAATTATGCAATACGTGTATTCGAATTCGAAAAATTCGAATTTAGATTGTAATAGTATTTCTAATGCTTTTTCTTTAAATGTAATATTCGAATTATGCAATATTCTAATTCGAAAAAATTCGAATTTAGATTGTAATAGTATTTCTAATGCTTTTTCTTTAAATGTAATATTCGAATTATGCAATACGTGTATTCGAATTCGAAAAATTCGAATTTAGATTGTAATAGTATTTCTAATGCTTTTTCTTTAAATGTAATATTCGAATTATGCAATACGTGTATTCGAATTCGAAAAATTTGAATTTAGATTGTAATAGTATTTCTAATGCTTTTAAATGTAATATTCGAATTATGCAATATTCGAATTCGAAAAATTCGAATTTATATTCAAATTCGAAAAATTCGAATTTCGAATGTAGACATTCGATATAATTATAAACATTCGAATTCGAAAATGACATTCGAAAACTGTAAATAATATTCGATTTTTGAATTTTTAAGAATATTCGTTCTTATCGACATTCGAATTTAGAAAAAATTTGCACATTCGCCCATCCCTAGTTGTGATGTGGTGAAAATAATGGAAACATTTTATTTGTTGAATTGTATGTTTTTTTTATTTAAAAAAATAATATTTATTAATATATTATGGGTATGTGAGTATGTTTTGATACACCCTGGAAGTTAAACCAGGGTCTGCTAGGGTGTTGCTTTTCCAATAAGCCACTGGAGACTTTGAGCTGTAATGCTACTTGTTAAAAAGTAGCCTTTGTTTTCTTTTTACTTTTTGTCACCACCTACCTGCACCTGTAGCTCATTTTCCAGTCAGCCTCAGAATATTTACCTCAGACTATTTAAATCCATCTTTTTTAGTTTATTCCTAACCCATTTATAGGATTTGCTTCCTGGGTTTAATGAATCCTGTGTTGCTGTTCTGAAGATTCCATTGCTGAGGTCTTTGGCCTAGACCTGACTAATCTTTTTGTTTTTGTAATTTGGCCTTTGCCTGACTCTTTTTTTATTGCTTTGTTGCCTGCCTGTTGCAGTTTCTAGCCTGCCTGACCTCGCTTTTACCTGAATCCTCAGTCACTATCTAAGACTTTAAACTCACCTGGCAGAGTTGTTGTGAAGACACTCATGGGTCCTATGGTGATAAAGTAGAGGGTATAGGGATTATATTAGAGCAAGGTTACTTATGAGCCTTCTGTTATAGGTAAAAAAAAAAAGGGAGGAGATTAGGGGTGAGGAATTAAGGAAAAAGGCCAGAACTGAACATTCTGTTAATAGGCTAGGATTTAAGCTTCATGTTATCTGGATTTGTTAGGGGAGAATGGTCTCATTTAATATTTCGTAATTTGTCCTTTTTTGTAAACATACAAGAGAGAAAAAAAACTCAGTAGCGCATATAAAAAATGTGTAGTTAGTAACTACTTTAATCCAACCATTGCTAGGGTGAGTTGCAAGAGTTCAACTGACTTTCAGGTTAATATGTGGTGTGACTATAAACTAGGATGGTAGCCAGAATGCATGTACCGGAATGAATCTCCCCACTGCTGCCCAAGCCTGCTTTCTTCTTACCGGAATTTGAGGAATCTGCGATGCACGGGTACCATATACCTCCTCCAAGTGCTCGTCTATCCACCGGCTCAGTTCGCTTGGCGTCCTCATGGGTATGAAAGTGTACAGCGTCTCTTCTGCCCACCTCTGACCGGGCGCTGAATCCTATTGGCTGGTAATACCGTCAGTCACCCTGAACCAATCCGTCACACGAATTGAACCATATGTCCACCAATAACTGCAGGAGGAAAACACACACCTCCCCACAGCACGAACATCCAGGAATCACTGGCAAAATTAGCAAAAATAGAAAAAGAAACGATTGTCCTGGGATGAATTCATAAAAACGTCTTTTATTGGAAACAAGGTTAAAATCGAAAGGCACACACAAAAAGGAAAAAAGAGAAAATAGCACCAGGAATGGCACTGTCTGGCTAAGCCAGACAGTGCCACACCTGGTGCTATTTTCTCTTTTTTCTTTTTTGTGTGTGCCTTTCGATTTTAACCTTGTTTCCAATAAAAGACGTTTTTATGAATTCATCCCAGGACAATCGTTTCTTTTTCTATTTTTGCATGTCCATTTTTGTGCAATATATTAAAGGTGTTAAGAACCTTTCTGCTATGAAAAAGAGTGCTTACCTGTCCAATTTTGTTCAGCGTTGTCTCATACAGATTTTAAATATTTGGATAAAGTTAGATAACATTAAGGTGATTTAATTTTCTTACTGAGAGGAGGGGGGTGTTATTGTGGGGTTTATCTGTGCCTCTAATGTGGAATGTGACAGTGAACATCCTCATTTCCCTCAAAATATTGTTTTTAAAATGTATCAAGATTGAGGTTATTTGGAAATGAACTGAACTTAATGTCAGTCCCAGTAACAGCTCCCCCTTGGCAAAAGTTGATATCTTCCTAAACCCCAGTTGCATTGCAGTTTTTCTTTCCAATTTAGAATAACTTCCTTAGATCCCTAAGGTAATTTTCCAAATTTCAGCAGAACTCCTCTGATTTTTTTCATTTTTTATGAAACAAAATAAATATTTAAGCATTGTAAACATGATCGGGTGGTGCCAAAACTATAAAAAAGAGAGATCTAGCATTTTAGTAGAACACAAATACTGCATCAAGCTTCACTAGATAAAAGAGGGTCGACATGATGCATGTTATATCTTTACACATTTTATGTAATTATCTTATTTCAAAGGTTGTATTCTTACAATCTTTTTTAAAAGGGTTTTACAATTTCTTTGCAAGTCAGGGTTGTTTGAGTTTTTCCAGCGGCAAAGCACCCTACTAGCAGAAAAATAATTGAATACAAAATGAGAAACTTACAAGTGAATATAAATGTTCATGCAAACACAGACCCAACTCAGAAAATGACTTGATATTTCATTAATTAATACATCAACAGAAACCAGAGGAGAAAAAGCATGTCTCGTTATCTGGCGTCTCAGATGCAGAACACTGGCTCATTAGCCTTAAGTACATCAAGCAAGTAGCGCTATTTATTCCTTATAAAATAATGATTCACTTTAGGCTGGAAATGTAGGAATGAAAATTGTTGCTCAAAACCAAAGGGAAAAAAATAAGAACATAGGGAGGGAAATAAACAACAATATTTAGAAACTTGTTACTGATTCTTGTTTTTAGCATTTGTATTAGCCATGTTTCCACTGGTACACACATGAAATTGCCATTGTGAATTTAGAGAGATTCTTATTACATGGACTTAAAGGGACACTGAACCCAAAATTTTTCTTTCATGATTCAGATAGAGCATGCAATTTTAAGCCACTTTCTAATTTATTCCTATTATCAATTTTGCTTCGTTCTCTTGCTATCTTTATTTTAAAAAGAAGACATCTAAGCTTTTTTTTTATTCAGAACTCTGGACAGCACTTTTTTATTGGTGGATAAGTTTATCCACCAATCAGCAAGAACAACCCAGGTTGATCACCAAAAATGGGCCGGCATCTAAACTTACTTTCTTGCATTTCAAAAAGGATACCAAGAGAATGAAGAAAATTTGATAATAGGAGTAAATTAGAAAGTTGCTTAAAATGTCATGCTCTATCTGAATCACGAAAGAAACAATTTGGGTACAGTGTCCCTTTAAGAGCACTTTACATCGTAATGCATCCTCATGCATAAATTACATTTCCTGTTTAATATTTGTTACTTATCACTAGGAATTGTGTCTATTTATTTTAGGAGGATATCAGAGCATGTAAATAGTAAGGTGGATCTAGTGGAATTATGCTCATAAAAAGCAGAAACAAAACATCAGTGATTTTCTCCAGGTAATTATATTAACCACAAAGCCTTGTGATAACCTCTGGAATGTATTTATGGGGTCATTGTACTTAACAACTTCTATATTGTATTTGACAAAGAAACAATTAAAATATTTGAGTATGAAAAGGGTTAAAGGGACATACATGCCCTTTACTTGCTTAATTGAATGTTAAAGGACACTGATTTCTAAGTATAAAATGGGTTCTTCCAATCCTGTAGGTATCAGCTACTTTTTAAATTGCAAAAGTGCCCTCCAAGGCTGTGTTTTTATTGAGTTCTTCAGGTGTCAGATACTGAGTGGTTGCAAAGGAACTCCAAGCCCATTCCGAGCAGATACATCTTAAGGGCTTGTGTTTGGGACTCATCATGACCTTAGGCAGGCACTCTTAAAGAAAGGAAAAAACATCTTCAGCAACATAAGTACCCACTTTATGCTTAAAAGCAGCTCTCAATAGACCAATTAGCTTGTATAGGTACTTTTTGTCCTATTGCATAAACGCATAACATCCTTATGTTTTAACACAATAGGATAAATTATTGTGCAATGGCTCAAACTATTGCCTGTCCCGGTGGAGGGTGACAAGGAAGCTTAGCAACAATTACATTGTGAAATGCCTTCTTTTAGGGGCTCATGGTAAAAATAAATGCCTCATTTCATATCTATTTCACACTAATTTTACAACTATACAACTATTTCAATATGAGATACATGGGGAATAAAGGGTCTGTACCTCTGACAGAAATACTGCTAGATACCTTACATTGAATAACATTATAGTGGATTTAGCAAAGAGTAAGGCTTAATTTGTAAAAGTTGGATCGTCCTCTGATTAAATGCATTGTGTTACTATGAAATTCATTGAATAAAGAACATTTCCTAAAGCCTAAGCATTTAACTAAAAATGCAAATGCAATGATCTTGTAATGTGCTGTAGATATTGTATTGTATTATATTAAACACAAAACAGGTTGTCACAACAAATAAACATTACTCAGAACCATAGTATGCATAGATTCCAGGCACTGGATGAGTTAAATGCACTAAAGTCTATTCTGCTGATGGCTAGAACACCTGTGTCTCAATGGAAATTATAGACTGTCTTGGAATGGGACCTAAATTCTACACTTGGTTTAACTTGGCAGACAATGTTCTGACCCCTATGAACTTCCTACAATAATTGATTTTGGTTTGTACCATTGGCAAAATACGTGACAGAAGATTGTCAGTTTCTAACATTGCACAGAGGAATAAAACTACCATGGCACCTGAATGTACTCCATCCCAAAATACATACAATTTGGAGTATGACCTCTAAATGCTCAAGTTACTTGTATTTGAGTGCAAACATGTTAAATGGCCATTAAATACAGTAGGATTGCATAATAAAAAAGTCAATGCAATATCACTTACACTGAATTTTAAATAAGCCGAGGAATTTTTCTAATAAATTTATTGTTTCCCCATTTGCTGTCCTCCTGTATCTTGTGACAGCCATCAGAAAATCTCAGACTAATATACATATTCATTGTGAATTTGTGCACATGCTCAGTAGGAGCTGGTACCTCAGAAAGCGTGTACATAAAAAGACTGTGAACATTTGATAATGGATGTAAGCTGGAAAGTCTCTTAAAATACATGCACTATCTGATTATTGAAAGTATAATTTTGACTTTAGTGTCCCTTTACCATTGAAAAATTATCACAAAATATCCCTATACTAACACTAAAATAAACTATAGCAATAGCTTTTAGTAAGACATTGCCCTAAAGTGAGTTCGCTCTTTTTCACAAATAAAAAATACTACCTCATTCCACAATACAAATAACCCCCACCCAACAAAAAAATATTATTTTCTAAAAAAAACTACTATAAAAATTGCCCTGAAAAGGGCATTTCATTGGGCAGTTTGCGGTAATTTAAACAGTGTGCCACTTGTAATATGGATTTGAGCGTAAAGAACACGTTCATCACATTAAAGGATTACTTTCTGTTATAATTTTTAAGCCAAACAACTAACATATTAAAGTTAATAAACATTAATTAAAACCTACTGACCTATATTTTCTCCAAACCGAAGTTTCATAATGTTCTAAACGTTATATCTTTTATTCGCCAATGATGTCACGTTATCCTGCCCACTATTTTCAGCACTGTGTGTTCAAAATACTTAAAACAATGAAATTGTGTTTAAAGCGCCATTTTGAAACCTAGGTATTGTAAACGGATTGGTACAGAGCAAAGGATACCCACGGAGTGGGTTTGGAAAACAATTAAATTTGCAGACAAGATTTCTGATATACGGTAGAGATATGTTAATGAAATGCTATTGATAAAAAGCATATTTGGGGTAGTTAGTTAGTAACAGGCATAGAAAATATTTACTTACAGTGGCCCTTTAACGATAGCTCAGTGCTCTTAATCTGGCACATCATAAGGTAACTAAAACCCAGAACTCTTTATATGCAATCTACATATATAAGCAACTTCACTAACAGAGCTAAAGTCATTTTGCAAGTTTTTGACATATTTTGAGCCCTAACATTGAAATGGCTATAAAAGAAGAGATATTCATTATATTTACAGTATACATAAACCAGTGGCAGCTCAATATCTTGACATTTGGGGTTGCTAAGATAGGCAGCCAGAAAGCTAAATGCCAAAATGAATATGAAACCGTTGCCAAAGTAGGGTCATCTCTTTCTCTTGTGTTTATAGGTGCAATTAATCCCCAACATTTATTTATTTTTGTTTAGCAAATCATTTACATACTTCTGCGTATGCTCCACATTCTCAAGACTAAGCAATATTGGTCAAAAAATGAAATAGAGCTGGCAGAGCACTAGAAATATTAATTTGGAATTATGTGACAAATTCAAAGCTTTTGGTACATTTGAACCACCCTCCAGAAACAAAACTGACAGATCCATATAGATAAATGCACAAGGGCAATATGTATTATTATAGTAGGGTACAGGCGAACATTGCTCAAAAGCTTTCTAGTAAAATGCCACCTCCTTCTTTCACACAGCTAATCGCTCAAGAGCAGGGCATCTCATTCCCCCATACGATCAAGTGCTGGGGTGACTGATCTCAACACTTTTAGGGTGGTAAAAAGTGAAAGAAGCATTTTATGCTTTCTTGAATTTGCAGCCCCAAAATAGAGATAACATACAAATACATATATACAAATACAGATTTTATCTGCACAAAGGTTTCAGATGGACATTAATCATGAAGAATAAGATGAGAGCATCAACAGTTGCAAACTAACTTTTTCTCATATTAGTATGTCCATGAACATTAATATGAGTATGTCCATAAGCCTTGTGAGTATTATACACAAAACTCAAGTAATTAACCCTGTGTTAAAAATTAAATTTTTACTTTCATGTATCATTCCTACTAATGCTAAGTGGGTATTAGTCGGAAAGACCTATAAACCAATCAGCATAAACAGGAAGTACCTATCAGCCAATGAGCATTTGTAACACATGCCTTTAAGCCATTATGTATTAGTAGGAAGTACATAACTGACACAGCTCTATTAATAAATACATTTAAAGAGTTATTACTTCACATTTTTTCATATTCTGATATTTTTATATATACAGTATATGGCAGACATTTTTAGTGGTGTCTCTAAAAGCAATTATAATTAAAATTGTACTTTTTTTTGTAGAATGCGAGCTCAATCTGATTGGCTGATTGGATCAGCCAATCAGATTGAACTTGAATCTGATTGGCTGATTCAATCAGCCAATCAGATTTTTCCTACCTTAATTCTGATTCGAGGGACGCCATCTTGGATGACGTCATTTAAAGGAACCTTCATTCGTCATTAGTCCGTCGGTGAGGAAGGATAGCTCCGCGTCGGCTGCTTCAAGATGGACCCGCTCCGCTCCGGATGGAAGAAGATAGAAGATGCCGCCTGGATGAAGACTTTGGGCCCTCTGGAGGACCTCTTCTTGCCGGATAGGATGAAGACTTCAGATCCTCTGGAGGACCTCTTCTTGCTGGATAGGATGAAGACTTCGGACCCTCTTCTGGACGGATCGGTGATACCCGGCTGGGTGAATACAAGGTAGGGAGATCTTCAGGGGCTTAGTGTTAGGTTTTTTTAAGGGGGGTTTGGATGAGTTAGATTAGGGGTATGTGGGTGGTGGGTTGTAATGTTGGGGGGGTATTGTATGTTTTTTTTTCAGGCAAAAGAGCTGATTTCTTTGGGGCATGCCCCGCAAAAGGCCCTTTTAAGGGCTGGTAAGGTAATAGAGCTGTTAACTTTTTATTTTAGATTAGGGTAGGGCATTTTTTTATTTTGGGGGGCTTTGTTATTTTTTTAGGGGGCTTAGGGTAGGTGTAATTAGTTTAAAATTCTTGTAATTTTTTTTATTTTTTGTAATTTAGTGTTTGTTTGTTTTTGTAATTTAGTGTTTGTTTGTTTTTGTAATTTAGTTTAGTTGATTTAATTGTATGTAATTGTAGGTAGTTTATTTAATTAATTTATTGATAGTGTAGTGTTAGGTTTAATTGTAACTTAGGTTAGGATTTATTTTACAGGTAATTTTGTAATTATTTTAACTAGGTAGCTATTAAATAGTTAATAACCATTTAATAGCTATTGTACCTAGTTAAAATAAATACAAAGTTGCCTGTAAAATAAATAAAAATCCTAAGTATTTAGCTTTAAATAGGATAAATTTTTTTAATAAGAAATAATTTATTTCGTTAGATTTAAATCATATTTAACTTAGGGGGGTGTTAGGGTTAGTGTTAGACTTAGCTTTAGGGGTTATACATTTATTATAGTAGCGGTGAGGTCCGGTCGGCAGATTAGGGGTTAATAAGTGTAGGTAAGGTTGGGGGGGGCAGATTAGGGGTTAATAAATAAAATGTAGGGTTCGGCGATGTTGGGGGCAGCAGATTAGGGGTTCATAGGGATAATGTAGGTTGCGGTGGTGTACGGAGCGGCAGATTAGGGGTTAATAATAAAATGCAAGGGTCAGCGATAGCGGGGGCGGCAGATTAGGGGTTAATAAGTGTAAGGTTAGGGGTGTTTAGACTCGGGGTACATGTTAGGGTGTTAGGTGCAAACTTAGGGCCTAGATTTAGAGTTCGGCGGTAGCCGTCAAAACCAGCGTTAGAGGCTCCTAACGCTGGTTTTGGGCGCCCGCTGGTATTTGGAGTCAGTGATTAAAGGGTCTAACGCTCACTTTTCAGCCGCGACTTTTCCATACCGCAGATCCCCCTACGCCATTTGCGTAGCCTATCTTTTCAATGGGATCTTTCTAACGCTGGTATTTAGAGTCGTTTCTGCAGTGAGCGTTAGAGCTCTAACGACAAGATTCCAGCCGCCTGAAAATAGCAGGAGTTAAGAGCTTTCTGGCTAACGCCGGTTTATAAAGCTCTTAACTACTGTACCCTAAAGTACACTAACACCCATAAACTACCTATGTACCCCTAAACCGAGGTCCCCCCACATCGCCGCCACTCGATTAAAATTTTTAACCCCTAATCTGCCGACCGCCACCTACGTTATACTTATGTACCCCTAATCTGCTGCCCCTAACACCGCCGACCCCTGTATTATATCTATTAACCCCTAACTTGCCCCCCACAACGTCGCCGCAAGCTACTTAAAATAATTAACCCCTAATCTTCCGACCGCAAATCGCCGCCACCTACGTTATCCCTATGTACCCCTAATCTGCTACCCCTAACATCGCCGACCCCTATGTTATATTTATTAACCCCTAATCTGCCCCCCACAACGTCGCCGACACCTACCTACACTTATTAACCCCTAATCTGCCGAGCGGACCTGAGCGCTACTATAATAAAGTTATTAACCCCTAATCCGCCTCACTAACCCTATCATAAATAGTATTAACCCCTAATCTGCCCTCCCTAACATATCCGACACCTACCTTCAATTATTAACCCCTAATCTGCCGACCGGAGCTCACCGCTATTCTAATAAATGTATTAACCCCTAAACCTAAGTCTAACCCTAACACTAACACCCCCCTAAGTTAAATATAATTTTTATCTAACGAAATAAATTAACTCTTATTAAATAAATAATTCCTATTTAAAGCTAAATACTTACCTGTAAAATACATCCTAATATAGCTACAATATAAATTATAATTATATTATAGCTATTTTAGGATTAATATTTATTTTACAGGCAACTTTGTAATTATTTTAACCAGGTACAATAGCTATTAAATAGTTAAGAACTATTTAATAGTTACCTAGTTAAAATAATTACAAATTTACCTGTAAAATAAATCCTAACCTAAGATATAATTAAACCTAACACTACCCTATCAATAAAATAATTAAATAAACTACCTACAATTACCTACAATTAACCTAACACTACACTATCAATACATTAATTAAACACAATTGCTACAAATAAATAAAATTAAATAAACTATCTAAAGTACAAAAAATAAAAAAGAACTAAGTTACAGAAAATAATAAAATATTTACAAACATAAGAAAAATATTACAACAATTTTAAACTAATTACACCTACTCTAAGCCCCCTAATAAAATAACAAAGCCCCCCAAAATAAAAAATTCCCTACCCTATTCTAAAATACAAATATTACAAGCTCTTTTACCTTACCAGCCCTGAACAGGGCCCTTTGCGGGGCATGCCCCAAGAATTTCAGCTCTTTTGCCTGTAAAAAAAAACATACTATACCCCCCCCCCAACATTACAACCCACCACCCACATACCCCTAATCTAACCCAAACCCCCCTTAAATAAACCTAACACTACCCCCCTGATGATCTTCCTACCTTGTCTTCACCATGCCAGGTTCACCGATCCGTCCTGGCTCCAAGATCTTCATCCAAGCCAAGCGGGGGCTAGACATCCACTGAAGAAGTCCAGAAGAGGGTCCAAAGTCTTCCTCCTATCCGGCAAGAAGAGGACATCCGGACCGGCAAACATCTTCTCCAAGCGGCATCTTCTATCTTCTTCCATCCGATGACGACCGGCTCCATCTTGAAGACCTCCAGCGCGGATCCATCCTCTTCTTCCGACGACTAGACGACGAATGACGGTTCCTTTAAGGGACGTCATCCAAGATGGCGTCCCTCGAATTCCGATTGGCTGATAGGATTCTATCAGCCAATCGGAATTAAGGTAGGAATTTTCTGATTGGCTGATGGAATCAGCCAATCAGAATATAGTTCAATCCGATTGGCTGATCCAATCAGCCAATCAGATTGAGCTCGCATTCTATTGGCTGATCGGAACAGCCAATAGAATGCGAACTCAATCTGATTGGCTGATTGGATCAGCCAATCGGATTGAACTATATTCTGATTGGCTGATTCCATCAGCCAATCAGAAAATTCCTACCTTAATTCCGATTGGCTGATAGAATCCTATCAGCCAATCGGAATTCGAGGGACGCCATCTTGGATGACGTCCCTTAAAGGAACCGTCATTCGTCGTCTAGTCGTCGGAAGAAGAGGATGGATCCGCGCTGGAGGTCTTCAAGATGGAGCCGGTCGTCATCGGATGGAAGAAGATAGAAGATGCCGCTTGGAGAAGATGTTTGCCGGTCCGGATGTCCTCTTCTTGCCGGATAGGAGGAAGACTTTGGACCCTCTTCTGGACTTCTTCAGTGGATGTCTAGCCCCCGCTTGGCTTGGATGAAGATCTTGGAGCCAGGACGGATCGGTGAACCTGGCATGGTGAAGACAAGGTAGGAAGATCATCAGGGGGGTAGTGTTAGGTTTATTTAAGGGGGGTTTGGGTTAGATTAGGGGTATGTGGGTGGTGGGTTGTAATGTTGGGGGGGGGGTATAGTATGTTTTTTTTTACAGGCAAAAGAGCTGAAATTCTTGGGGCATGCCCCGCAAAGGGCCCTGTTCAGGGCTGGTAAGGTAAAAGAGCTTGTAATATTTGTATTTTAGAATAGGGTAGGGAATTTTTTATTTTGGGGGGCTTTGTTATTTTATTAGGGGGCTTAGAGTAGGTGTAATTAGTTTAAAATTGTTGTAATATTTTTCTTATGTTTGTAAATATTTTATTATTTTCTGTAACTTAGTTCTTTTTTATTTTTTGTACTTTAGATAGTTTATTTAATTTTATTTATTTGTAGCAATTGTGTTTAATTAATGTATTGATAGTGTAGTGTTAGGTTAATTGTAGGTAATTGTAGGTAGTTTATTTAATTATTTTATTGATAGGGTAGTGTTAGGTTTAATTATATCTTAGGTTAGGATTTATTTTACAGGTAAATTTGTAATTATTTTAACTAGGTAACTATTAAATAGTTCTTAACTATTTAATAGCTATTGTACCTGGTTAAAATAATTACAAAGTTGCCTGTAAAATAAATATTAATCCTAAAATAGGTATAATATAATTATAATTTATATTGTAGCTATATTAGGATTTATTTTACAGGTAAGTATTTAGCTTTAAATAGGAATTATTTATTTAATAAGAGTTAATTTATTTCGTTAGATAAAAATTATATTTAACTTAGGGGGGTGTTAGTGTTAGGGTTAGACTTAGCTTTAGGGGTTAATACATTTATTAGAATAGCGGTGAGCTCCGGTCGGAAGATTAGGGGTTAATAATTGAAGGTAGGTGTCGGCGATGTTAGGGAGGGCAGATTAGGGGTTAATGCTATTTATGATAGGGTTAGTGAGGCGGATTAGGGGTTAATAACTTTATTATAGTAGCGCTCAGGTCCGCTCGGCAGATTAGGGGTTAATAAGTGTAGGTAGGTGTCGGCGACGTTGTGGGGGGCAGATTAGGGGTTAATAAATATAACATAGGGGTCGGCGATGTTAGGGCAGCAGATTAGGGGTACATAGGGATAACGTAGGTGGCGGCGGTTTACGGAGCGGCAGATTAGGGGTTAAAAGTGTAATGCAGGGGTCAGCGATAGCGGGGGCGGCAGATTAGGGGTTAATAAGTGTAAGGTTAGGGGTGTTTAGACTCGGGGTACATGTTAGGGTGTTAGGTGCAGACTTAGGAGGTGTTTCCCCATAGGAAACAATGGGGCTGCGTTAGGAGCTGAACGCTGCTTTTTTGCAGGTGTTAGGTTTTTTTTCAGCTCAAACAGCCCCATTGTTTCCTATGGGAGAATCGTGCACGAGCACGTTTTTGATGCCGGCCGCGTCCGTAAGCAACTCTGGTATCGAGAGTTGCATTTGCGGTAAAAATGCTCTACGCTCCTTTTTTGGAGCCTAACGCAGCATTTGTTTGAACTCTCGATACCAGAGTTAAATTTATGGTGCGGCCAGAAAAAAACCCGCGGAGCGTTAACAGCCCTTTTACCGCCGAACTCTAAATCTAGCCGTTAGAGAGTGTTTCCCCATAGGAAACAATGGGGCTGCGTTAGGAGCTGAACGCTGCTTTTTTGCAGGTGATAGGTTTTTTTTCAGCTCAAACTGCCCCATTGTTTCCTATGGGGGAATCGTGCACGAGCATGTTTTTCAAGCTGGCCGCTACCGTAAGCAACGCTGGTATTGAGAGTTGAAGTGGCGGTAAATTATGCTCTGCGCTCCCTTTTTGGAGCCTAACGCAGTCCTTCAGAGAACTCTAAATACCAGCGTTATTTAAAAGGTGCGGGGGGAAAAAAACATGCGTAGCTAACGCACCCCTTTGGCCACAAAACTCTAAATCTAGGTGTTAAGGACCTAAGATATTGTGACCGTGCTAACTTTTTCACCACATAGACATAGGAAAAAAATAACATTTATTGCTCACACACTAAAATCGACAGGAGTTATTAATATTTCCCATTCCAATGTTATTCACATACAGGAACATGTTACATCTTTTTTTTTTAAATTATATATATATATATATATATATATATATGTGTGTGTGTGTGTATATCTATACTTATATATCTATTCCTATAGATATATAGGTAAATATATATATTTTATTGGAATGTAAAATATGCGTAACGTGCTTTGGATTTCATGCATTAGGTCTAACGTGGTGTCGGGTTAGTGCAGATTTGTTATCTTAAGGCATGTTATTGAAATATTAAACATTAAACTTTTAACTCTGTTATGCCGTTCTATTCCGTCATAATTACACTGGGCTTTAAAGCCGTTATGATGGAATAGAACATCATAGCCAAGGGCTATCCTGAAGCCTACTGTGCTTCTCAGATTTGATCGCGGTCTGGAGGGTGTTCCTAGGGTTATAGGGACGCCCCCAGACCCGATCCAAGAATTTAAATATTGCGATCATGTGCATGATCGCGTGATTTCAATTTGTCTACATCGGAACAGTTATCTACCGTAACTGATCCATGGGGTCCTGGTTCCCTCTAGTGGAAGCCCTTTGTCACTTGTTACTATCTGCCAATGATCATCCAGTATCTTGGCGTATGCTTTTTTATCCGGACTGAACTCACAAATGTCATCCATATCAGTAATATTTTCAGTAATATTATCAAGCACTTGTTTCTGTGTCAGGGAGTATGCTGCTTGGTATGCCTCATCAATCTACTGTCCCTGGTATTGTCTTTGTGTGAATTTGCATACATTTCCTGTTGTTGCGTTATTTTACCCTCCTCTGTGGAATTATTTCTTACGACCCGTTGGAACTGTGAGATGGGTAATGATTTCTTGCTGCCTGGTGGATGGCAATTGGTATACAGTAGCATACACATGTGGTCCATTGCTTTGGTGTACATCATTGTACCCAGCACTTTACGTGCTCTTTGTGATCTTTAGATCCAGGAAATCAATGATGTTATAGTTCCAGGTCAACTTGTATTTGAGGACAGGGTTGATCTCATTTAGATGGGTAAACCATTTTTCTAGATCTTCTGCTGATCCTTGCCAAATTAGGATGAGATCATCAATATTTCTCTTAAACAATAAGATTCTAGGGCCCTCAAAGACCTCCCATTCCTTTCTTTCGAAATCACCCAGATATATGTTGGCATAGGAGGGGGCCACGTTGGACCCCATCGCTGTTCCTGCCACCTGTAGATAGTAGTTCCCTTCAAACTTGAAATAATTCATTCTTAGACAGAATTCCAATAATTGTAACAGTGCGTCCAATGGTGGACCTATATATGGGTGTCTCAATAACAGGCAGCATGAACCAGCAGACTCAATATTTTCTGATGACAGGGATTGTAGCATGCAAGCTTGAGTTTTTGATCTATTAGGTATGTCAGTTTTTCATTTTGTTTTTCTTTTAGTTGGCCTACTCTGGCTTCCGTAGATACCCATTGCGCATGCGCAGTTGCGCTGATGGAACGCTGGGAGATTTCTTGGTTGGTAGAGCTGCACAATTATGCCAGTATGGGGTATATATAGAGTTATGTAAATATGTTAACACTGTATATGTTTGATAAAGGAGGAGACCCCAAAATGTCACATTAAACCAGTGATTGTTTTGTTAACAAGCCCGGAGTGTGCGGTCTCTGATTGGATGCTGTATATGGTGTATATGTACCTGCACCCCGGCCATACAAGGATTAAAGTGAGTGCTTGTGTAACATATGCCTGCCTGATATCCCTGCCCCTTTAAGACTGCCTTCCCTGCTACTGACAATCATGCTGTTTGGGCAGTATCTGCATTCAACTTACCTGCCTAATTAATCATTCATGCACCTGATTCCCTCAGCCTCTTTTTAAACCATCTCAGGCCTAATGTGCATTGCATTATCTTTAAAGTTTTGTTCCTGGACAACAGAGGTCTGTGACTGTTCCTGCATGGATTTTACCAGCATATTCAAGCTACAGCCTTTCCTTTTAGCTATGCTTAAAATTATCTAATCGCAAGTATCCATATAATTCCATTTTGTTTCCTGGACACTGCTACTTAACAAACTCTGAACTTTATTCTAAATTACAAGTATGCATTTGGTTATAATCACTCTCTGATTACTACAACAGCATCTTACTCAGAACTTTATAACTATTATCTGCTACAAGTTGTCATAGCTGAAATATCCTCCTCCAAATATGTTAATATATTCAGAACTCTGCATCTATGTGTTCAGTTAAAAAGCTTTCATGTGATTCTCCAATATATGCACAAACAGTATTTAATGCCTTTAACTTGCAGCTTGTCTATCACCTGTGCTGCTCTGCTTATTACTGACATACAGCTCTATATAATATTATGTACTGTGAACCTGAAACAAAACTTGCATCTATGAGTCAATCTTCTACCAGTTTACTCTGAAGCCTGAACATCCAACATTGCTATATTTTTCTCTCATGAATCCTGCAGCTACTCCTATTAACTAACTATAAGTCACAGTGAAGCCAAAATATATTGTATACATATGTTGCACTCTCCATGAATTCTACAATAACTTCTTGCAACTATGAATCACAGAATATCATCTATCCACGTCCAGGATACTCTTCCCCGGGTCAGGGGTCGGTGTCTCCAATTCCCTAATACTACCCTGAGGGTCTGTGTCCTGAGTGCATATACACCGGAACATGACAGCTTGGTTCTGGACTTTGGATATAGGTATTTATATCAATAGCACCCGTGGCAAATATTAAGTATACTCAGTTCCCTAAATTGAACAGCTTCAGTGAGGCACAGATGCAGCATGACACAGCAGGAAAGTACATTACTGGACTTGGACACTGAAGTGAAAGATGCACGTATTTTCCAGTTTAATGCAGAAGATGCTACCAGAATAAGGTTTGACAAATTGACAGTGGTGTAATTGGAAAACAGAGGGAGATAATGCTACACCTATATAACCAACTACTGAAATTAAAGATAAGGATTGACTTTAAACTCCATGGTTGCTATTTGTCTAGCTACCATGAGAAAATGTTCATCCCCAAAGGATTCAGAATAAAAAAACATGCTAACTATAGGAAGAAACAACCCCGTTTTCTTTATGTAATGGTGTGGGATACTTAATAAGTGCTGTTAGAAATAGAGGAAACAGGGGGCACTCTCAAATCGTTGGAACTGGAGATTACCCAATTTCAAGGGCTGCATCTTGATAAATTACAACAGGACCAGCAAGAGAACTGGATACAAAAAAATTCAGAAACAATTAAAAGACTATGAAGGGGACTTAATAATATTCAAGGAAAAGAAATGGGAGGCAGTCACTGCTGATTACAGAGAGAAGAGGGTATACCAATGGACCCTAAGCCCTGAAGAGAGTGGTTACAGGATGAGGATACCCAGGGTGTTTAAACCCAAGAACTTAACAACAGTAGATAGCTCAGACAATAGCTCAGACAATGAGCCTTCACACACCTCTGAGGCTTGGCTAACTGCCCAGGCCTCACAGATGACTCGCTCAAAAAACAAAGTGCAACCAGACCCCACACCAGGAGGGGGGGCGCAAGAATGGTCACAAGAGAAAGGCCCCCAAGACAGACAAGACGCTATTAGAAGATAACATCATTAATCTGAGCAGTCCCACCCTGACAAATTATGAAAAAAGTATATTGAATAAGGGGCTGAGTTTCATCCCAACCACCTATGCTGATGATTTTGATGTGGAAGTGGATTTGTACAAATTCCATAAATCCCTCCGATTAAGGGAATTCTTTAAGTATTCTACTTATATAGGTCCTGAATTAAAGAAAAGCGCCTTTAACCCTAAAAATAATCAACTCAGCATACTTACATTCTCAAGGTTGACCATAACTGAGATGCACAAATCAATTAAAGAAAATAAACAATACATCAGAAATAATCTAACTACCAGGGAGAGGACAGCTCTGAAAGACTTACAACAAAACCATGAGTTGGTGATAAGAGAGGCCGACAAGGGTGGTGCACTTGTTCTACAGGACTACACATAGTATAGGACAGAAGTCCTGAAACAATTGAACAATGGTTTAACATATTAGAGAATGATAAGTAATCCCACTCTGAATTTTAAAGCAAGAATTGACGAAAATTTGAAAAGAGCACTGATGGAAGATGCCATCTCCCAATCCCTTATGCTATATCTTATAGTGGATTTTCCAATCACACCCATCTTGTATACGTTACCAAAGGTGCATAAAGACCCAGTGCATCCACCTGGCAGACCCATTGTGTCTGCTAGGGGTTCAGTCTTACGGAACATCGCCACTTTCCTTGACAAATTATTACAACCTATGGTGAAGTTGATCCCCTCGAATTTTAAGGACTCCATTGAACTAATCAAAATACAACAAAATATAGTAGACATTACGGACACGGATATACTAGTCACCTTGGACGTGACTAGTTTATACACTGCCATTCCCCATCATGAGGGTATGGAAGCAGTCAGAAGGGAATTATTGAGACACCCATATAAAGGTCCACCAATGGACGCACTGTTACAATTAATGGAATTCTGTCTAAGAATGAATTATTTCAAGTTCGAAGGGAACTACTATCTACATGTGGCAGGAACAGCTATGGGGTCCAATGTGGCCCCATCCTATGCCAACATTTATCTGGGTGATTTCGAAAGAAAGGAATGGGAGGTCTTTGAGGACCCTAGAATCTTATTGTTTAAGAGATATATCAATGATCTCATTCTAATTTGGCGAGGATCAGCAGAAGATCTAGAGTAATGGTTTACCCATCTAAATGAGATCAACCCTGTCCTCAAATACAAGCTGACCTGGGACTATAACACCATTGATTTCCTGGATCTAAGGATCACAAAGAGCACAGGAGTGCTGGGTACAATGTTGCACACCAAAGCAACGGACCACAATTCTATGCTACTGTCAACCAGTTGCTATCCACCAGGCAGCAAGAAATGATTACCCATCTCACAGTTCCAACGGGTCATAAGAAATAATTCCACAGAGGAGGGTAAAATAACGCAACTACAGGAAATGTATGCAAAATTTATACAAAGACAATACCAGGGACAGCAGATTGGTGAGGCATACCAAGCAGTATGCTCCCTGACACGGAAACAAGTGCTTGAAAATATCACTGAAATGATATACACAACTGATATGAACAGGATGGCATTTGTGACAGAGTACAGTCCAGATAAAAAAGCATATGCCAAGATACTGGATGATCATTGGCGCATAGTAACAAGTGACAAAGGGCTTCCACTACAAGGAACCAGGACCCCATGGATCAGCTACCATATGGTAAAATCACTAAGGGACTTACTCATGAGACCAGACTAACCAGCGGCCTATATCACTACCACGTGGTTAAATAAGAAGGAACTGGAATGCTACAAATGCACAGGTTGCACCACCTGCAGTGGATTAACACAGTGCACCCACTTTGTCCACCCTTGGACGTACAGAAGATTCATGATAAAGCATTGAGTTACATGCACCACCAAATTTATCATATACCTATTATATTGTGTATGCGGGAAGTTTTACATTGGTAAAACCAATGACGATCTGAGGACCAGGATGACCAATCACAGGGCAGTCATAAGAGCTGCAATTGAGAAGGTTCTGAAAAGCCTGTGGTGAGGCATTTTGCCAAGGCTAAGCACAGTGTTGCTGATCTCAAATATGTGATTATTGATCACGTCCCCAAACCCATCAGGTGGGGTGATAGAGCTAAAATCCTACTGCAAAGAGATTCCAAATAGATTTACATCCCTGACACCCTGATCCCCAAATGGCTCAATACACAGTTTGATTTACACTGTTTTGTATGAATACATGCCTCATGTTTGAAACAGATTTTTGGTAAATGTGGTAGTCAGTATACACCAGCTGATTTAATATAGGCAGATGATAAATGTCATAGCACTTAGGTTTGAGGTTCTGTCTTAACAAATAATGCCTTATATACGTGAGTCTTTAACAATGTTTATAAGCTTTTTAGGTGTTGAGTCTGAACATATATATAATCGTTTAGAACAGGTTCAACTGTAATATATGACAGGCAGCATGACCCAGCAGACTTAATATTTTCTGAGGACAGGGATTGTAGCATGCAAGCTTGAGTTTTTGGTCTATTAGGTATGTCTTGTGTGCTGAAGTAGCTAACAACAGATAGGTTGTTCAGATAAATAGGATAGTATGCCAGACATGTGATGCACAAGTTTATGTATGTTTTGTATGCTATATCTGTGCCAATATTCGTTATTTTGTAACTGCAATATGTTGCAGATTTTTTTTTTTTTGCTTTTCTTTCAGTTGGCCTACTCGGGGCTTCCATAGATACCCATCCGGCATGCGCAGTTGTTCTGATGGAACGCTGGGGGAGTTCCTGGTTGGCAGAGCTGCACAGATACGCCGGTATGGGGTAACTACATAGAGATATGTAAATATGTTAACACTGTATATGTTTGATAAAGGGGGAGACCCCAGAACAGGGATAGGCACCGGACCAAGGCTGTGGCGGACATTTTCCAAAGTACAGACGTTAGTAAAGGACACCAAGGTATATTTCAAATTAAAAACATAAAAAAAACACTCTCTTTACAGATAGGGTAGTGGATACATGGGGGACTTGCCATCCAGCAGAAGTGGTAGTGACAGTGAAGTAGTTTAAACATGCATGGGATAGGCATAAGGTTATGCTAGATATAAGATAAGGCCAGGAACTAATGAAAGTATTCAGAAAATTGGGTAGACTAGATAGGCCGAATGGTTCTTATCTGCCGACATATTCTATGTATAAGTCAGGAGAGCGACACTTTGCTGTCAAATGGGCTGCACGTTGGACGCCCTTGGTCTAGTTCCACAAGTACAAATTAGTCATCTAATCAAACAAGTTTAGAATAACATTTATATAAAGACTGCTTGTGGTATTATCTTTTATTTTTTTTTGGTTATATTGAGAGTCTGCAGCTCCTGACCAAACCCACCCACCTTGATGTTAATTGCATGATCATCATGGTTGGTTACTTACTTGGTTACATAAGGTTTGTCAGAGTAGGCAGCAGTCTTCTACAAACACCAGCACCACGCTGCTGCACAGATCAAGGAATTGGGATGGGTCACGACTCATGGTTAGTTGACTGCAGGCAGCTTGCTTCTTCCCTCACTTTCCCGCTACTAAGCGTGGCGCCGCTTGGGTCAAAGAGGTGTGAGGACCAGCATTCATCTGTTCTACTCCTCCCTCCCCTCCGCAAAACGGGTGGCGGACACAGCAAGGGCCAGTCACGGACACCAGTGTCCATGTACGGACACCTTGCCTATCCCTGCCCCAGAACGTCACATTAAACCAGTGATTGTTTTGTTAACAAGTCCGGAGTGTGCAGTCTCTGCTTGGGTGCTATATATATATATATATATATTTATATATATATATATATAAATATATATATGTATAACAACATTTTAAATTAGGGGGAGGTAATCATAACTATCCCAGGACAGACTGTTTCGTAGTTGTTGCTACTCATCAGCTGGGAGAAAGTTTGAATCACTGCTGGGTGAAGTTATTTCCGGGCAAAATACAACAACATTTTAAATTAGGGGGAGGTTAAAGGTGAGTTTAAAATCCTACACTACGCACAAAATAGAGAAAATAACTCATTGTGTAGTTCATTAACAAATCTAGACAGGCTAGAAGGCTTGTTTTTCCCACAGAAAACCTCTGGAATACATTGTTTCCAATGCAGCAAAGGATTCTGGGTAAGATATGCAAATTAGGTTCACAATGACACACCTTTTTACTTTTGTCTGCTTTTCAGCAGATTCCCTTAACGCCAAAGTATTGCTGTTCACACAGCTTATAAACCTAGCTAGGGTTAGTGCAGGACAGACTGTTTCGTAGTTGTTGCTACTCATCAGCTGGGAGAAAGTTTGAATCACTGCTGGGTGAAGTTGTTTCCGGGCAAAATACAGCAACATTTTAAATTAGGGGGAGGTAAAAGGTGAGTTTAAAATCCTCCACTACGCACAAAATAGAGAAAATAACTCACTGTAAAAAGGTGTGTCATTGTGAACCTAATTTGCATATCTTACCCAGAATCCTTTGCTGCATTGGAAACAATCGGCTAGATTACGAGTTTTTGTTGGTAAGGCTTGCGAGGCTAACGCACAGTTTATGCTCACCAATCACCTACAAACAACGCTGGTATTACAGGTTTTTTTAAACCCGGCGTTAGCTGCAAAAAAAGTGATCGGAGAGCAAAATTTAGCTCCACATCTCACCTCAATACCAGCGCTGCTTACGGTAGCGGTGAGCTGGCTAAACGTGCTCGTGCATGATTTCCCCATAGGAATCAATGGGGCTGATTCGGCTGAAAGAAAGTCTAACACCTGCAAAAAAGCAGCGTTCAGCTCCTAACGCAGCCCCATTGATTCCTATGGGGAAATACATTTTATGTCTACACCTAACACCTAACATGAACCCCGAGTCTAAGCACCCCTAATCTTACACTTATTAACCCCTAATCTGCTGCCCCCGACATTGCCGACACCTGCATTATATTATTAACCCCTAATCTGCTGCTCCGGACACCACCGCCAGCTACATTATACTTATGAACCCCTAATCTGTCACCCCCAACATCGCTGACACCTACAATATAGTTATTAACCCCTATTCTGCCGCCCCCAATGTCGTCGCAACCTACCTACAATTATTAACCCCTAATCTGCCGCCACCAACGTCGCTGCCACTATATTAAAGTTATTAACCCCTAAACCTAAATCTAACCCTAACTTAAATATAATTTAAATAAATCTAAATAAAAAATTATTAAAAAAATTATTCCTATTTAAAAAAAAATACCTACCTATAAAATAAACCATAAGATAGCTACAATATAACTAATAGTTACATTGTATCTATCTTAGGGTTTATTTTTATTTTACAGGCAACTTTGTATTTATTTTAACTAGGTAGAATAGTTATTAAATAGTTATTAAAGGGCCACTGTAAGTAAATATTTTCTATGCCTGTTACTAACTAACTACCCCAAATACGCTTTTTATCAATAGCATTTCATTAACATATCTCTACCGTATATCAGAAATCTTGTCTGCAAATTTAATTGTTTTCCAAACCCACTCCGTGGGTATCCTTTGCTCTGTACCAATCCGTTTACAATACCTAGGTTTCAAAATGGCGCTTTAAACACAAAGTTATTGGTTTAAGTATTTTGAACATGCAGTGCTGAAAATAGTGGGCAGGATAACGTGACATCATCGGCGAATAAAAGATATAACTTTTAGAACGTTATGAAACTTTGTTTTGGAGAAAATATAAGTCAGTAGGTTTTAATTAAAGTTTATTAACTTTAATATGTTAGTTGTTTAGCTTAAAAATTATAACAGAAAGTAATCCTTTAACTATTTAATAACTTCCTAGTTAAAATAAATACAAATATACCTGTAAAATAAATCCTAACCTAAATTACAATTACACCTACCACTACACTATCATTAACCCTTTGAGTGCTAAGCACTTTCCCACCTGGGTGCTAAGGTTTTCTTAAAGGGGTTTTTATTTAATATTTATAAAAAAAAAATGTTTATCTTTTTACAGGCTTCTAAGCAGCATGTCCCCTGCTCCTATATTTAACATCGTTTATTGCGCGTGACGTCACCACGCAAAATGGAAGCCCCGGCGATGCCTTTCATTATGCGGCACCGATCGCCGGGGTAGGAGCGAGTGGGAGCTCCCAGATCTCCCTCAGGTTGGGAGAGTGCTAGTGACGGCTCTGAGCCGTCATTAGCACCAGAGTGGGAAACTCTGTGACGGCTCAGAGCCGTCATTAGCACTCAAGGGGTTAAATAAATTACCTAAATTAACTAAAATTAATTACAATTAAATTAAATAAACTAAATTACGGGGAGAAAAACACTAAATTACAGAAAAAAATAAAATAATTACAATTTTTTAAAACTAATTACACATAATCAAATCCCCCTAATAAAATAAAAAGCCCCCCAAAATAATAAAAATCCCTACCCTATACTAAAGTACAAATAGCCCTTAAAAGGGCTTTATGCGGGGCATTGCCCCAAAGTAATCAGCTCTTTTACCTGTAAAAAAAAAGACAACATTACAACCCACCACCCACACACCCAACCCTACTCTAAAACCCACCCAATCCCCCCTTAATAAAACCTAACACTAACCCCCTGAAGATCACCCTACCTTGAGACGTCTTCACCCAACTGGGCAGAAGTAGTCCTCCAGAGGGTCCGAAGTCTTCATCCTATCCGGGCAGAAGAGGTCCTTCAGACGGGCAGAAGTCTTCATCTAGGTGGCATCTTCTATCTTCATCCATCCGGAGTGGAGCAGGTCCATCTTGATTGGATCAGCCAATAGAATGCAAGCTCAATCCTATTGGCTGATTGGATCAGCCAATAGGATTTTTTCTACCTTAATTCAGATTGGCTGATAGAATTCTATCAGCCAATCGGAATTGAAGGGACGCCATCTTGGATGATGTCACTTAAAGGTACCGTCATTTAGTGTTAGTCATCGGAAGAAACAGGATGTTCCGCGTCGGATGTCTTGAAGATGGACCTGCTCCGCTCCGGATGGATGAAGATAGAAGATGCCACCTAGATGAAGACTTCTGCCCGTCTGGAGGACCTCTTCTGCCCGGATAGGATGAAGACTTCGGACCCTCTGGAGGACCACTTCCGCCTGGTTGGGTGAAGACGTCTCAAGGTAGGGTGATCTTCAGGGGGTTAGTGTTAGGTTTTATTAAGGGGGATTGGGTGGGTTTTAGAGTAGGGTTGGGTGTGTGGGTGGTGGGTTGTAATGTTGGGGTGGGTATTGTCTTTTTTTTACAAGTAAAAGAGCTGATTACTTTGGGGCAATGCCCCGCAAAAAGTCCTTTTATTTCTATTTGAAATTTAGTATAGGGTAGGCATTTTTATTATTTTGGGGGGCTTTTTTATTTTATTAGGGGGATTAGATTAGGTGTAATTAGTTTAAAAAAAAATTAATTATTTTATTTTTTTCTGTAATTTAGTGTTTGTTTTTTTGTAATTTAGTTTATTTAATTTAGTTGTAATTAATTGTAGTTAATTTAGGTAATTTATTTAATGATAGTGTAGTGTTAGATGTAATTGTAACTTAGGTTAGGATTTATTTTACAGGTAAATTTGTACTTATTTTAACTAGGAAGTTATATTGTAGCTAGCTTAGGGTTTATTTTATAGGTAAGTATTTAGTTTTAAATAGGAATAATTTAGTTAATTGTAGTAATTTTATTTAGATTATTTTAAATTATATTTAAGTTAGGGGGGGTTAGGGTTAGGGTTAGACTTAGGTTTAGAGGGTAATACATTTAATATAGTTGCAGCGACGTTGGGGGCGGCAGATAAGGGGTTAATAAATGTAGGTAGGTATCGACGGTGTTAGGGATGGCAGATTAGGGGTTAATAATATTTAACTAGTTTTTGCGAGGTGGGAGTGTGGCGGTTTAGGGGTTAATATATTTATTGAAGTGGCGGCGATGTCCGGTCGGCAGATTAGGGGTTAAAAAATGTATTTAAGTGTTTGTGATGTGGGGGGTGCCTCGGTTTAGGGATTCATACGTAGTTTATGGGTGTTAGTGTACTTTTTAGCACTTTAGTTAAGAGTTTTATGTTACAGCGTTAGCCCATAAAACTCTTAACTACTGACTTTTAAATGCGGTAGGAGTCTTGACAGGAGAGGGTCTACCGCTCACTTTTTCCAAGACTCATAATACCGGCGTTAGGCCAATCCCATTAAAAAGATAGGATACGCAATTGACATAAGTGGATTTGCGGTATGCTCGAGTCGCTGAAAAAAAGTGAGCAGTACACCAGTACCTGCCAGACTCGTAATACCAGCGGGCGTTAAAAAGCAGCGTTGGGACCTCTCAATGCTGCTTTTTAAGGGTAACGCAAAACTCGTAATCTAGGTGAATGTATTCCAGAGGTTTTCTATGGGAAAAACAAGCCTTCTGGCCTGTCTAGATTTGTTGATGAACTACACAATGAGTTATTTTCTCTATTTTGTGCGTAGTGGAGGATTTTAAACTCACCTTATACCTTCCCCTAATTTAAAAAAAAATAGGAAACAACTTCACCCAGCAGTGATTAAAACTTTCTCCCAGCTGATGAGTAGCAACAACTACGAAACAGTTTGTCCTGGGATAGTTATGAATCACTGCACTAACCCTAGCTAAGTTTATAAGCTGTATGAACGTTAAGGGAATCTGCTGAAAAGCAGACTTGAAGTAAAAAGGTGTGCCATTGTGAACCTAATTTGCATATCATACCCAGAATCCTTTGCTGCATTGGAAACAATGTATTCCATGTATTCCAGAGGTTTTCTGTGGGAAAAAAAAGCCTTCTGGCCTGTCTAGATTTGTTAATAAACTACACAATGAGTTATTCTCTCTCTCTCTCTCTCTCTCTCTCTCTCTCTCTCTCTCTATATATATATATATATATATATATGTGTATATATATATATATATATATATATATATATATATATATATATATGATAATATTAATGTAAAACATCTTTTCCCGTTATATTGATAAGAATATATATAGAATTATGTATTTAACTTAAAAATAAAATTTTCCTGTATGTGAAAAACATTGGAATGTTAAATATTTACAGTAAATACACATTCAAACACATTATTAAATATTATTATACAGTTATTATTTAGACACACACATACACATATATATATATTATAGTCCTTTGCAGTCAAATACATGGCTGTATGCTATATGCCTTTGAACCCATATAAAAAAATGATTATTCATTTCTATCAGATAGTGTTTGCATGAGTGTAACTGTTTATTTTAATGTATTTATGTTGTGTTTTGGGCAACCTTTTTTTCATCTCTAATCCTTTATGCGAGGTCTTCAGTCGGGCTAACCCAACATGCATTAAATTTGATTGCCCTCGAGCGAACTTGTTTATTTTGAACTTGTAATACGCATGCAAATTAACACACATGCAACCGTTAGCGCCACTTTTATTCTAGCCCAAAATAATTTCATACAACAACTCAAAATTTAAGCTACCGTGAACCTAGTGCATTGCCGATAACAGCAAACTTCTTCTTTAGGAGGAATACTCACTCTATACATTCACTCAACAAAATGTTGTCTTGTCATTACTCTTATCAATTTCAGCCGCATGAATGGCAATACCTAAATTATCATTGGCAGACTAGTAAGGATAACAGTTTTATATCAACTTTAATTTTTTAAAAGTATAAAGATGCCACAGAACAGATTCATTCAGTAAATGTTCTGTTCTTGATCACTTTAAATCATAACTCGGCTTAAAAAGCTGTGGCATCACTTTCTACAATATCAGCTAGAAAATGAATGTACTCAGAAATGTTCTTTTCTTTTAAGTGGAACATCTTCATATTTTTGCCTATTCTATAACTCTTATAACTTGAATGGATTTTTACTTTCATTGAACTAGGAGTTGCTAAGCCCTGGCTGCAATATAAGGGTGTGATGGAACCAAAAAATCAACAGGGTCTGATTGATATCAAAGCCTTGGTCTATTTAGGTTCAAATGAGTGTACAAAATGAAATGTATTTGTGCCCACAAGGATTCTCTAGATGTAATCATTACAGACGTTATTATTCAAGCCAAAAACACCTCAACATGACATCTGTTCAGTATCCACATCCAACAATTAATTTGAATACAGGCTGTAGAAGGATTTTTGAGTATTACTCAAAATAAAAAAATTATAAATAGCTTATGACGATTTTGGAAACTGAGTTTTTCTGGTTCTGAAGGATATAATTTACTTAAGTCATAAACATTTCAATGCGATTAAATAAAGCGCAGAATTTATTTTCTTTTTTAAAACTTTTATTTGAGTCATAAAGCAGAAAAAAAAGTTTTATACAGAAAACAACATTTGATAAAATTTACAAAGTCAACCACGTTGAAGGATTAAAAAGTGATCTAGGTCTTTTCTTTGATGTCAGGTAACCTTGAGGTGTGGTTAGTCCCATGGTGGGTGTTGAATGTACTGGTAAAATATCATGTTGCGGCAATGTCTCTGGTAAATGGGTAATATCCCTAATTTCCATTTTTAGATGTTCAAAATTATCCCTTTTTCTAGCATTACCAATAACTGACGATGGAATATTCAGTTCAGCCATAGCTTTCATAAAAGACTCCCAACCTTGCGTTGTTTTGCGCATGGTCACATTGTGACTTTGTGTAGCGCAACGTACTAAGTCTAGTATGTTTGAACCAATAATTGTTTGGTTTTTGTAAACAAACTCCCCATTATCATTCCAATTAGTTATATGTTTGGATTGTGCCATTTTAGAAAGAAGTAATTCAGCATTTTTCTTAAACCTGTTAATCCCAGAATTAACTCTTTACTCACAAATAGTGATGTCGCGAACCTAAAATTTTGCATTCGCGAACGGCGAACACGAACTTCCGCAAAAGTTTGCGAACCGGCAAACCGGGCGAACCGCCATAGACTTCAATAGGCAGGCGAATTTTAAAACCCACAGGGACTCTTTCTGGCCACAAAAGTGATGGAAAAGTTGTTTCAAGGGGACTAACACCTGGACTGTGGTATGCCGGAGGGGGATCCATGGCAAACTCCCATGGAAAATGACATAGTTGATGCAGAGTCTGGTTTTAATCCATAAAGTGCAAAAATCACCTAACATTCCTAAATTGTTTGGAATAACGTGCTTTAAAACATCAGGTATGATGTTGTATCGTTCAGGTAGTGTAAGGTTTTTTTTTTTTTAAATGTACACTACTGTTTTAGCAGATATGACTTGCACTGGTGTGACACTGTGCCCTGGCAGGACCTGGAACGCACACGTGTGAGGGAAACTGACTGCTATTATTTCACAGTAAAAAAAGGTTGTTGTTTTTTTTAAATGTATGTACACTACTGTTTTAGTAGATATGACTTGCACTGGTGTGACACTGTGCCCTGGCAGGACCTGGAACGCACACGTGTGAGGGAAACTGACTGCTATTATTTCACAGTAAAAAAAGGTTGGTTTTTTTTTAAATGTATGTACACTACTGTTTTAGTAGATATGACTTGCACTGGTGTGACACTGTGCCCTTGCAGGACCTGGAGCGCACACATGTGAGGGAAACTGACTGCTATTATTTCACAATAAAAAAGTTTTTTTTTTTAAATGTATGTACACTACTGTTTTAGCAGATATGACTTGCACTGGTGTGACACTGTGCCCTGGCAGGACCTGGAACGCACACGTGTGAAGGAAACTGACTGCTATTATTTCACAGTAAAAAAAGGATGTTTTTTTTTTAAAAAAAAGTACACTACTGTTTTAGCAGATATGACTTGCACTGGTGTCACACTGTGCCCTGGCAGGACCTCAAACGCAGTATAACAAGCACTTAGCACCAGCACTCAACAGTTAGAATCCACATCCCTCTGACATAGACCTGTACCTCTGTATGCACACATTCATATATGTATGTAAAGGCAACAACACAATGTGTACTTTGTACCAAATTACAATGTAAAGCGGACTTACACGGGAATGCAGCTCCAATCAGTTCTGCCGCCCCCTTCTTCACCGCCGCTGCTCCGAGAATGCTTGGCTGTTCTTCCGGTTCAAGGCCTCCGAGTGATCCACCTGGTAGTGCAGGTGAGCCCAATGGACTAGTCGTATAGACACAAAACAAATGAAGAAAATGTCCAGACCGGCTCCTCCTTCCACAGTGCGCTCTTTATTAAACCATAAAAAGAGCGTTACAAACGGCATATAAAATTGACTCTGTCAAGGCACCTACAGGCTAGAGTAAAATACAGGTAATGACAGGTATCCCCCTCACATCTGACGCGTTTCGGTGGTTACCGTAATCATAGACGCACACGTGTGAAGGAAAATGACTGCTATTATTTCAAATTAAAAAAAGGTTTTTTTTATTTTAAATGTACACTACTTTTTTTAGCAGATATGACTTGCACTGGTGTCACACTGTGCCCTGGCTGGATCTCAAATGCACACGTGTGAAGGAAAATAACTGCTATTATTTCAAATTAAAAAAAAGTTTGTTTTTTTTTTAAAATGTACACTACTGTTACACCAGATATGAGTGGTGGCACTGGGCAAGTGGGCACAGTATACGCTGTGAGCCTGAGCTGGCAGGCAGGCTGCAATTAGATTACACAGGAAAAAAAAAAAAAAGCAGACTGATGTTCTAGCCCTAAAAAGGGCTTTTTGTGGTGCTGTCCTTACAGCAGAGATCAGATGAGTCCTTCAGGACTGTAGTGGACACTGAATACACTAGCCTAGCTATCAATTTCCCTATTAAATCAGCAGCAGCTACACTGTCCCTCCTCTCACTAAGAATGCAGGCTCCGAATGAATCTAAAATGGATGCTGTCCAGGAGATGGGAGGGTCTGGGAGGGAGTGTCTGCTGCTGATTGGCTGGAATGTGTCTTGTGACTGTGAGCTACAGGGTCAAAGTTTACTCAATGATGATGAATAGGGGGCGGATCGAACATCGCATATGTTCGCCGTCCGCTGCGAACGCGAACATGCTATGTTCGCTGCAAACTATTCGCGGCAGAACTGTTCGCGACATCACTACTCACAAATAAATTTTGAAAGGGCACAGAAAACAATACCAGGCATACTAGAATGTAAATATGTAATTAATAAACAATCCAGAGGTTTTTGTTAGTGTTGTAATTAACTTAAAGCAAATAGATAAGAAGTGAACCTCAATAAATGAATAACATTGATAGTCTAAGTGTTAAGCTAATGGTCATGTAAAAAAGAAAATTCCTATGTGACTTAAAGTGATATAGTTTAGAACACTTACGGCTAGATTACGAGTCTATCAGGTTATGACGCTGTTTTTTCACTACTGCTGGTATTACGAGTCTTGCAGATTTAGGGGCACCGCACACTTTTTGTCCTTACCGCAAATCAACATAAACAAATTGCGTATAGTCTTTTTTCGATGGGACTTCCATAGCACCAGTATTACAAGCTTGTCCTGGGAGGCCAAAAAGTGAGCGGTACAGCCTATCCCGTCAAGATTCGTACCGCTTTTTAAAGTCAGTAGTTATGAGTTTTAAAGCAGGAAAAAGAAAATCAGCTGCACTTGCTGTTTTAAAAAAAGTAAAAAATTGAATTTATTGATATGCATTAAAAACAAGGTACATGCAGGCTAGCAGGATGAACATCCTAACATGTTTCGTGCCTATACTCGGCACTTAGTCCTATGATTAAGTGCCGAGTATAGGCACGAAACATGTTAGGATCCTGGTAGCCTGCATGTACCTTGTTTTTAAGGCATATCAATAAATTCTATTTTTTACTTTTTTTAAAACCGCAAGTGCAGCTGATTTTCTTTTTCCTGCTTGTTTTCTCTGCAGCGGAACCGGACACAGTTTTGGAGTGCACCCCCTGGGCTTCACACCTTTTCCTTTCCCCTGGACTTCCGGTGGCGTTTTCAGTCAGCGTGGGACCTGAGCGGCTGCTGTTGTGGAAGTTATGAGTTTTACACTACAAAGCTGTAGCATAAAACTCATAACTAAAGTGCTAAAAAGTACACTAACACCCATAAACTACCTGTTAACCCCTAAACCGAGCCCTCCCACATCACAAACACTAAAAGAAAATGATTAACCCCTAATCTGCCGCTCCCGATATCTCCGCCACTAGAATAAACATATTACCCCCTAAACAGCCACACTCCCGCCTTGCAAACACTAGTTAAATATTATTAACCCCTAATCTGTCGCCCCTAACATCGCCGCCACCTACCTACATTTATTAACCCCTAATCTGCCGTCCCTCAACATCGCCGCCACTATACTAAATTTATTAACCCCTAAATCTAAGTCTAACCCTAGCACCCCCAAACTTAAATATAATTAAAATAAATCTAAATAAAAATTACTATCATTACCTAAATAATTCCTATTTAAAACTAAACACTTACCTGTAAAATAAAACCTAAGCTAGCTACAATATAACTAATAGTTACATTGTAGCTAGCTTAGGTTTTATTTTTATTTTACAGGCAAGTTTGTATTTATTTTAACTAGGTAGAATAGTTACTAAATAGTTATTAACTATTTACTAACTACCTAGCTAAAATAAATACAAATTTACCTGTAAAATAAAACCTAACCTGTCTTACAATAAAACCTAACCTAACCCTACAATTAAATAAATTCCCTAAATTAAATTTAAAAAAAAATATTAACTCCTAATCTGCCGTTCCCAACATCGCCGCCACTAGAATAAACATATTACCCCCTAAACAGCCACACTCCCGCCTTGCAAACACTAGTTAAATATTATTAACCCCTAATCTGCCGCCCCTAACATCGCCGCCACCTACCTACATTTATTAACCCCTAATCTGCCGTCCCCCAACGTCGCCGCCACTATACTAAATTTATTAACCCCTAAATCTAAGTCTAACCCTAATCCTAACACCCCCTAACTTAAATATAATTAAAATAAATCTAAATAAAAATTACTATCATTACCTATTTAAAACTAAACACTTACCTGTAAAATAAACCCTAAGCTAGCTACAATATAACTAATAGTTACATTGTAGCTAGCTTAGGGTTTATTTTTATTTCACAGGCAAGTTTGCATTTATTTTAACTAGGTAAAATAGTTACTAAATAGTTATTAACTATTTACTAAATACCTAGCTAAAATAAATACAAATTTACCTGTAAAATAAAACCTAACCTGTCTTACAATAAAACCTAACCTAACACTACAATTAAATAAATTCTCTAAATTAAATACAATTAACTAAATTCAATACAATTAGCTAAATTACAAAAAAAAAAAAACACTAAATTACAGAAAATAAAAAACAAATTACAAGATCTTTAAACTACTTACACCTAATCTAATAGCCCTATTAAAATAAAAAAGCCCCCCCAAAATAAAAAAACCCTAATCTAAACTAAACTACCAATGGCCCTTAAAATGGTCTTTTGCGGGGCATTGCCCCAAAGAAATTAACTCTTTTACCAGTGAAAAAAATACAAACAACCACCCCAACAGTAAAAACCCACTACCCACACAATTAACCCCCAAATAAAACCATAACTAAAAAAAACTAAGCTCCCCATTGCCCTGAAAAGGGCATTTGGATGGGCATTGCCCTTAAAAGGGCATTTAGCTCTATTGCACTAACCCCTGAAGATCCACTTACAGTTTTGAAGAGCCGACATCCATCCTCAACGAACCCGGGAGAGGTCTTCATCCAAGTGGCAAGATTTCCTCAATGAAGCCGGCAGAAGTGGTCCTCCAGACGGGCAGAAGTCTTCACCCAGACGGCATCTTCTATCTTCATCCTTCCGACACGGAGCGGCTCCATCTTCAAGACATCCGGCACGGAGCATCCTCTTCAATCGACAATCGGAATTAAGGTTGAAAAAAATCAGCCAATAAAAATCAGCCAATAGGATTGAGCTTGCATTCTATTGGCTGATTGGAACAACCAATAGAATGCAAGCTCAATCCTATTGGCTGATTGGATCAGCCAATAGGATTGAAGTTCAATCCTACTGGCTGATTGCATCAGCCAATAGGATTTTTTCAACCTTAATTCCGATTGGCTGATCAGCCTATCGGAATCTAAGGGACACCATCTTGGATGACGTCATTTAAAGGAACCTTCATTGTAGAAGAAGCCATCGATTGAAGAGGATGCTCCGTGCCGGATGTCTTGAAGATGGAGCCGCTCCGCGTCGGAAGGATGAAGATAGAAGATGCGGTCTGGAGGATCACTTCTGCCGGATTCATTGAGGACATCTTGCTGCTTGGATGAAGACTTCTCCCGGCTTCGTTGAGGATGGATGTCGGCTCTTCAAAACTGTAAGTGGATGTTTGAGGGTTAGTGTTAGGTTTTTTTAAGGGTGTATTGGGTGGGTTTTATTTTTAGATTAGGGGTTTGGGCTGCAATAGAGCTAAATACCCTTTTAAGGGCAATGCCCATCCAAATACCTTTTCAGGGCAATGTGGAGCTTAGGTTTTTTTGTTTGGGTTTGATTTGGGTGGTTGGTTGTGTGGGTGGTGGGTTTTACTGTTGGGGGGATTGTTTGTATTTTTTTTGACCGGTAAAAGAGCTGATTGATTTAGGGCAATGCCCCACAAAAGGCCCTTCTTAAAAGAACTCTTAAAAGAGTAATAATTTTAGAGTACAAATATAATATTTAGTCTTAAAGGTTATTTAATTTTAATATGAGGAATTTTAGATCCTTAATCTGACTTGTAAAGTGTGTATATATATATATATATATATATATATATATATATATATATATGTATAATTATGCAATATTTTCTGATTTTATCCCAGAGTGACAATATAACATACGTCCATAAAATATATCTGTTTATTTACACAGCTTTTATGGCTCATTGAGGAATTAACAATTAAATTCTAACTAATCCAGATATATATACGTTATGTTTTCTTGACCATGCAAGGCATAAATTATATGAAATCTGGCTTATTATTTAGCTAAAAAGGGGCTTACAATGTACAAATTGTAGCTATGGGATTAAATATTTCTATATTATATTAATAGATAGAATTGACTAAGTTTCTAGTTTAAAATATTGCATAAATACACATATAGATGAGAAACTGATAAATAACCCAATGCAATAAGACTCTTAAAATTACTGTTGGTTTCAAAATACACAATTATTTATTAGATCAGCTATAAAACATAAAATGGCACAATATTCAATGCGTAGGCCTAAAGACAATAACAATTAACATTTACTTATCAGACAAATATACATTTACACAAACATACATGACATAGGTACCTTGGGATTATCTTGTGGACAGTTTGGATGTTTCTGCTAGCTTCCTGTCCTCATCCTCCCCTCTCTCTGACTCCTGCCTAACTGAATCTTCGACTATATATTCAATCCTTGCCCCACCTGTTAGTATTACTCTTGATACAATTGGTTCATTTGTTCCCGCCTCACCATATTTGGAAAACTGAATGTCATTGGTCCTAGCTGTTTACATGTAAATAGGGGCTATTATAGGGGGTGGATAGCTATAAATCATGATAAACTGTTATCTACCACATCCACACCCCAACAGCCAAAGATTCCTATTTACATGTAAACATTTGGTGACTCTTATTGAATGGGAGTAAGCCTGAGGAAATTTCTCCCTTGTTTACCATATCCTGATTCTTTTTGAGATAGACAGGGCATGGTAAACAAAAAGGCTTGTATGGCTTTTGTTCTTGAGATAGGACAGTAAACAAAAGACTTCATAGCTTTTGTAACTGAAATAGAGCATAGAAAGATATACAGCTTCTATATTTCTCATGGCCAATTAATATGACTAGAATATTATACAAATACATAAATATGCTCATACATACAATATATACATTGGAATGGAACTATAACATAAGCGATTTGCCAAACTTTAACACCCTTTTAAGGGCTATTGGTAGTTTAGTTTAGGCTAGGGTTTATTTTTATTTTGGGTGGGCCTTTTTATTTTGATAGGGCTATTAGATTAGGTGTAATTAGTTTAAAGATCTTGTAATTTGTTTTTTATTTTCTGTAATTTAGTGGGTTTTTTTGTAATTTAGCTAATTGTATTGAATTTAGTTAATTGTATTTAATTTAGGGAATTTATTTAATTGTAGTGTTAGGTTAGGTATTATTGTTAGGCACAGGCAGGTTAGGTTTTATTTGACAGGTAAAGTTGTATTTATTTTAGCTAGGTAGTTAGTAAATAGTTAATAAATATTTAGTAACTATTCGACCTAGTTAAAATAAATACAAACTTGCCTGTAAAATAAAAATAAACCCTAAGCTAGCTACAATGTAACTATTAGTTATATTGTAGCTATCTTAGGGTTTATTTTACAGGTAAGTATTTAGTTTTAAATAGGAATTATTTAGTTATTAAAAGTAAGTTTTATTTAGATTTATTTTAATTATATTTAAGTTAGGGGGGTTAGGGTTAGACTTAGGGTTAGCAGTTAATAACTTTGGTATAGTGGAGGTGACGTTGGTGGCAGCATATTAGGGGTTAATAAATGTAGACAGGTGGCGGCGATGTTAGGGGCGGAAGATTAGTGGTTAATAATATTCAACTAGTGTTTGCAATGCGGGAGTGCGGCGGTTTAGGGGTTAATATGTTTATTATAGTGGTGGCGATGTCCAGAGCGGCAGATTAGGGGTTAATAAGAATAATGTAGTTATCGGTGATGTCGGGGGCAGCAGATTTGGAGTTAATAAGTGTAAGATTAGGGGTGTTTAGACTCGGGGTTCATGTTAGGGTGTTAGGTGTAAACATAAAATGTGTTTCCATGGGGAATCAATGGGGCTGCGTTACTGAGCTTTACGCTGCTTTATGTTAGGCTTTTTCTCAGCCGGCTCTCCCCATTGATGTCTATGGGGAAATCGTGCACAAGCACGTAAAACCAGCTCACAGCTGACTTAAGCAGTGCTGGTATTGGATTGCGGTATGGAACTCAATTTTGCTATACGCTCACTTCTTGCCTTTCAACCCTGAGTTTCTAAAAACCTGTAATACCAACGCTGTAGGTAAGTGAGCGGTGACAATAACGTGCAAGTTAGTACCGCACCCCTCATAGCGCAAAACTCGTAATCTAGCCGTATGAATTCTACTCTGAGGAAAGGGGGCAAGCCTAACCTATACAATAAATGTTACCAGGAAAGCTAGGTAACAACTATTAGTCCCTAATACTAATACTATTGCTACATATATACATGTCAGAAAGTAAAATAATGTATAAATATAAATATATATAAGAGAGTGACCCTCTCAAGGAGTAGCTGGAAACTAGTAACTACTTTGTATAATAATACAATAATACAACCTAGTGCATATATATCAAAATACTATTAACAAGTAGAAATAATACACCCCCATACCTAGTTAAACTTTAAGCTCACCTAGCAGTCTAACGATGACAATAGTTGATTATATTAAACTCAGCGTTGAACCCTACAGGGAGCAGGCTACTGAGTTTATGGATCCTGTATATTTCTTGCCTAGAAAGTATCTGGAGTTTGTCACCCCCCTTGGAGGTTTCTGGATCTGTTCGATAGCTTGCCACCTGAAGGATCCAACGTTCCCATTGTGGGCCTCAAGAAAGTGTTTGGAGAAGTCGGAAACTGCTCTCTCATTATTGATATATGAAAGATATTCCTTTATTCGTGTTCCCACCTCTCTGGTGGTCCTACCCACGTACTGCCTAGAACACAGGGTGCACTCAATTAGGTAGACCACAAATTTAGTCTTACAATTTACACATCCCCTCATTTCAAATGCCTCCAAAGTGGTGGCCAAAATAAAGGTAGTGGAAATGTTGATGTGTTCACAGGACTTACAGGTGCGTTTACCACACCTGAAGGTCCCCTTAAAATACAACCAGGAACTCTCAGCTTTCTTTGTTTTGAGTAAACTCGGGGAAAGAATGTTTCCCAAGTTCATGTTCCATTTATATACGAATTGGCAACCTTCGTCTATAAACGTAGGTCACCTCTCAAGATGGAGAGGTTCTTCCGGATGGTATTGCAAACTTGATAGTACTGATTTGAATAAGTTGTCTATTTATCTATCTATTGGGTACTTATAGAGCACAAACTTATCACCAGTGAGGGTCTAAAGGCGCTAAGGGAAAGTGGATAGGAGAAGGGGGAGAGGTGGAGGGGATGGGCATTCAGTCGAAAAGGTTTTGAGGTCCTTTCTGAACTTTGTAAGGGAAGTGGATTGTCTCAGGTGCAGTGGGAGGGTGTTCCATGTCTTTGCTTCCATGTGGGAGAAGGATCTTCCACCCGCTGTGGATTTGCTGATGCGGGGGATGACTGCGAGTGCTTGGTCCGCCGATCGGAGTTGTCTGGTGGGGGTGTAGAAATTTACGCGGTGGTTGAGGTATTCGGGTCCGATGTTGTGTAGGGACTTGAACACGTGGGTAAGGAGCTTGAAGGTGATTCTCTGGTTGATGGGGAGCCAGTGAAGGTTCCTTAGGTGTTCAGTGATGTGGCATTGGAGAGGGATGTCAAGGATGAGTCTGGCTGAGGCGTTCTGGATACGTTGGAGTCTCTTTTTGAGTTTGATGGTGGAGCCGGCATAGAGTGTGTTGCCGTAGTCTAACTGGCTGCTGATGAGGGCATGAGTGATTGTTTTCTTGGTTTCAGTAGGGATCCACTTGAAGATTTTTCGTAGCAGGTGGAGTATGTGGAAGCATGTTGAGGTAATGGCATTGATTTGTTGGTCCATGGAGAGTGAGGAGTCACAAACAGTGGCTTTTGTTTCATTCTAGTGGAACTTGCCAAATGCCCCTCACTGTCTTTCTTTTTTAGTGTGAGCAGTTGATTCCTGCCTATCATGTGTACTTCTTTGTGTGCTCTGTTTATCACCTTTTTAGGGTAATCTCTGGCTAGCAATCTGTCTGTGAGTATCCTACTCTCTCTTCTGAAATCCCTCTCCAGGGTACAGTTACGTTTTATACGTAAAAACTGTCCTTTTGCGATCCCTTTAAAAACATGCCCTGGATGATTACTACGGGCATGTAAAAGGGAATTCCCCGAGATGGGTTTTCTGAACAGAGAGGAAATGATACTCTTACTTTGGTAGTCAGAGGTCAAAATTACATCCAGATAATGAGTGGTGGTTTTATGCCAATCATATGTGAATTTCAAACCCACTTGATTAGTATTCAGGTAAAGTCACAAATTCTTGTGCCTCCAATGGACCAGCAGACCAAATAATTAAGAGGTCATCAATAAACCTCATATACTTGATCAAATTTGAGGAGTACACATTTTCATCTCCAAAGACGTGGAACCGCTCCCACCACCCTATAAAGAGGTTCATATAGGATGGGGCAAATTTGGGCCCCATAGCGGTTCCACATCTCTGGAGATAATAAATGTCAAAAAATTTAAAGAAATTGTGCTTCAGGAGAAACTCAATATCTCTCAAGATATATTCTTGATGTTCCTCAATCAATCCTGTATACATTTCCAAGTGGAACTTGATAGCCTCTAATCCAAATTTGTGGGGTATTGAGGAATACAGGGAGACTACATCAATAGTCATCCAGTTGTATTCTTTTTCCCATATGACTCCTTCTAGTTTGGACAAAGTGTGTGTAGTGTCCCTCAGATAGCTAGGTAACCTGGACAGGGGTTCTAACAGAGAGCCTATGCCCGCCACTATGGGGCGACCCTTTACTTCAGAGAGACTTTTATGGACCTTCAGGAGATGGTGGAAAATGAGCATGACTGGGTTGTCTACCAAAAGACAATCAAATGTCTTTCTATCGATGATGCCCATGTCCAGACTATCATCCAGAAGGTCCCTGAGAAGAGCTTGATATTGTAGTGTAGGATCTCTACTAAGAGGAACATTGCTTCAGAATCACTTAGTTGTCTATGTGCCTCATTGATATACATGCTATTGTCCATGACAACCACACTACCTTCCTTATCCGATTGCCTAATGACTATACTGTCATTATTTTGGAGTTTAGTCACAGCTTCTCTTTCTCTCCTAGTCAAGTTAGAAGGACCCTTGTGTTCCTGTCTGGAAAGAGTGGTCAAATCCTCCACCACCCTTTTATGGAACACTTCCATACTCTTCCCTCTAACATGAATAGGATAGAAATTAGATCTGGATTTCATTTTCACGGAACCACCCCCACTGGCAATTTGCACTTCATTGCCGTGAGAGAGATCCTCTAGATTACCAAGTGCACATATGTCTGAGTAAGTAAATCCATCATAATCAATCAAGGACTCTGACTGCGACTGTTCCACTGTATCTATTGTATCCGTGTCCGAGAAGTATTTCCTAAGGGTAAGTTCCCTCACGAGTCTGTTCACATCCAAAATGGTTTGGAACAGATCAAAGTCTTGTGAGGGAACAAACCCAAGGCTATAATTCAACACTTTTCTTTCAGTAGCTGTAATTTCATAAAAAGATAAATTAATTACAGAGTTTTCTTTTATTGGTACTTCTGCCTCTGTATACTCCTGTTCCCCCTCACTGGGTATCGATGGTCGCTAGTCCCCAATTGAGGTGCTTGTATAATGCCCCTCCCCCTCGCGGTTGTCTGGGGGCCCAGTGAAAAACCTGATCATCAGTATCATTAGTACTTTGCTCATGAGCATTTCCTCTAGTGTTGGTGTAGTAGTGAGATCTACCCTGTCCCCTGTGTCCACCCCTTTTAGGCACAGCCCCCTGGTTATGATGTTCTTTTAAAATGCTTTTTATTTGGGGGGCATTAGTAATCATCCCCTCCCCTTCTGGCCTTGCACTAGATGTATTGGTATCCTTGGGTTCAGAGCCGGAGTAACCATCTACTTCAAAACTAGAAGCAAACCTGTCTTCATCTGTTAAATCTGGCTCTGAATCCGGCAAAGCCCCTTTCTTGGGGGGGTCCTCTACCTGGGATCTAGACCTCCAATTACCCTGTTTATTATTTTTTCCTTTCTGTCCAGAACTTCGACCACCCAGACCCAAACTCTGTTGGCTGGACCAAGCTTTACCTCTTTGGCGTTTATGCCAAATATAGACTACCCCTTTGTTTTAGTCATTCTTGTCCCTTATAAATTTGGAGTGTTTGGTCTGATTGATCAATTTTCTGGACTCAGCCATAGTTTCTTTCAATATGTCATCATACTGTGGATAGATCTCATGTTGTTTGTACTTATTCATCTCTACTTGTAATTGTGTGATCTTATTTTTTATATCATTCAACAATGTGTCTTTATACTCAATGAGTAATACTATTCATTTAAGAGAGCAATCAGTGAGAGCTTGATTCCATCTTTCTATAAAGGCAATGTCTTTGATATCATAGGTGGGAAATTTATTTATTCTCAACCCCCTAGGGATAATTTTCAGGTTCAGATATTTGGATAAAATCCATTTGTCCCACTTAAGTTTTTGATCTTTAAATATTCCATATCCATAAAGAAATCTCCAAGTTGGGTATTGGGTACATCCTGTTAAAAAACATCAGCCATTTCTAGAGAGTCCAAATCATCATCATCTGTGTCTTTAAGTGAGTAAAAGGAGTCACTAATTGCCATATCTGTCATAGGTTTTCAGATAAATATATCAGCACTGTATCAGCACGAAGGTTTACTTATTGAGGATTAAAGAATCGGTTAGATAGTCCAAGACCCTATCTCCAGTCACTTAAGTATATCCATAACAGGGAAAATACAAGTAAAATGAAAAAAAGTTATTTTGATATATGTTATAAAGCTCTGGAACTACCACATAGGGTTAATTTGGGAACCGTGTCCGGAGCTGTTACTGTTGCAACATGCAGCTGGTGATAGAGCTAGTTGGTGATTATGTATATATAAAACAACTCTGTCCATATTGCTGGTTTAAGTGCAGAAAATAGGGTTAAAGGTACTCACTTAACCCTTATACAGCAAGCAATGATATATTGATTTACTATATACTCTTAATTCCACTGTGTGCTACACCTTTTGGGCAGTATATTTAGGAAATAACACATAATGGGTAAACCAGAACTTAGCACTTAACACTTAGCACCGCCAGCCTTCCACTAGCCCAGAAATCAGCACAAGGATCTAGAGAGACTAAAACTTCCAGCTAAGTCTAGACCGGTCCCTGTGTACTGTACCGTCTCTGCCGTGTAGCGGTTCTTCTGACTGCGCCTCTTTGATAACGTCAGCACTTCGCTGAAACTTGGCTGTAGCTGCCATCCGGGACTCCTCCTCCTGAGTTCTCCCACTCGGTAGTATCCGTCTGTAGCTCCCAGGCAATCCGGCTCCCTTGCGTCTTGTCAGTCAGCTGCTCTATCACTCACGCTGCTCAGCTCTGGGGCTCCTCCCTCTGGTTTCTGGGTCAACGGTATCCCTTGTTAATCCTCACAGGTGGGCCGGGTAATAGTGAATGGAGTCCCTGTACTCCACAGGTAAATAAAAAAACATGAAAGTCCCGAAGTCTCCACAATAATCAATAAAGTGCTGATAGCTGATGTTTAAAAGAAAAATTCTTTATTAAATATCCATAAAAAAGGAAAGATCTCCCTCCTAAGTAAAACTGGTATAAAAAAAAAAAGGGTTTGACCGGTTTCGGTCACTGGGACCATAGTCATAAACTTAAAACAACATTGCAGGTGCAAAATATTGGAGAAGCCTGAACATCCCAGAATTAACTCTATAATCACAAATACATTTGAAAGGACACAGAAAACAATACCAGGCATACTAGAATGTAAATATGTAATTAATAAACAATCCAAGGTTTTTGTTAGTGTTGTAATTAACTTAAAGCAAATAGATACGAAGTGTACCTCAATAAATTAATAACATTGATAGTCTAAGTGTTAAGCTAATGGTCATGTAAAAAAGAAAATTCCTATGTGACTTAAAGTGATATAGTTTAGTACACATACACCTAGATTACGAGTTTTGCGTTAGAAGCTGTGTGCTGCTAACGAGCAGTTTAAGCTCACCGCTCACTTACAGACAGCGCTGGTATTACAGGTTTTTAGAAACCTGGCGTTAACCGTAAAAAAGTGAGTGAAGAGCAAAATTTTGCTCCACATCTCACCTCAATACCAGCGCTGCTTACGTTAGCGGTGAGCTGGCTGAACGTGCTCGTGCACGATTTCCCCATAGGAATCAATGGGGGAGAGCCGGCTGAAAAAAAAACTAACACCTGCAAAAAAGAAGCGTAAAGCTCCTAACGTAGCCCCATTGATTCCTATGGAAAAATAAAAGTTATGCTTACACCTAACACCCTAACGAACCCCGAGTCTAAACACCCCTAATCTTACACTTATTAACCCCTAATCTGCCGTCCCGACATCGCTGACACCTACATTATATTATTAACCCCTAATCTGCTGCTCCGGACACTTCCGCCACCTACATTATACTTATGAACCCCTAAGCTGCTGCCCCCAACATCGCCAACACCTACATTATATTTATTAACCTCTAATCTGCCGCCCCCAATCTTGCCACAACCTAACTACATTTATTAACCCCTAATCTGCCGCCCCCAACGTCACCACCACTATAATAAAGTTATTAACCCCCAAACCTAAGTCTAACCCTAACCCCCCTAACTTAAATATAATTTAAATAAATCTAAATAAAATTACTACAAATAACTAAATAATTCCTATTTAAAACTAAATACTTACCTATAAAATAAACCCTAAAATAGCTACAATATAACTAATAGTTACACTGTAGCTAGCTTAGGGTTTATTTTTATTTTACAGGCAACTTTGTATTTATTTTAACTAGGTAGAATAGTTATTAAATAGTTATTAACTATTTAATAACTACCTAGTTAAAATAAAGACAAATTTACCTGTAAAATAAAACCTAACCTAATTTACAATTACACCTAACACTACACTATAATTAAATTCATTACCTAAATTAAATACAATTAATTAAATAAAATTATATAAAGTACAAAAACCCCCCACTAAATTACAGAAAATAATAAAGAAATTACAAGATTTTTAAACTAATTACACCTAATCTAATCCCCCTAAAAAAAAAAGCCTCCCATAATAAAAAAACCTACCCTACACTAAATTACAAATAGCCCTTAAAAGGGCCTTTTGCGGGGCATTTCCCCAAAGTAATCAGCTCCTTTATCTGAAAAAAAATTACAATTCCCCAACATTAAAACCCACCACCCACATAACCAACCCTACTCTAAAACCCACCGAATCCCCCCTTAAAAAAACCTAACACTAACCCCCTGAAGATCACCTTACTGGGAGACGTCTTCACCCAACCGGGCCGAAGTCCTCAGCGAAGCCGGGAGAAGTCTTCATCCAAGCAGGGTGAAGTGGTCATCCAGACGGGCAGAAGTCTTCATCCAGACGGCATCTTCTATCTTCATCCATCTGGCACGGAGGGGGTCCATCTTCAAGACATCCGACATTGAGCATCCTCTTCTTTCAATGGCTAAACACAGAATGAAGGTCTCTTTAAATGATGTCATCCAAGATGGCGTCCCTTCAATTCCGATTGGCTGATAGAATTCTATCAGCCAATCGGAATTAAGGTAGAAAATGCAATCAGCCAATAGGATTGAGCTAGCATTCTATTGGCTGTTCCAATCAGCAAATAGAATGCAAGCTCAATCCTATTGGCTGATTGGATTTTTTCTACCGGAATTGAAGGGTCATTTAAAGGAACCTTCATTCTGTGTTTAGCCGTCGGAAGAAGAGGATGCTCCACGTCGGATGTCTTGAAGATGGACCCGCTCCGTGCCAGATGGATGAAGATAGAAGATGCCGTCTGGATGAAGACTTCTGCCCATCTGGAGGACCACTTCGCCCGGCTTCAATGAAGACTTCTCCCAGCCTCGTTGAGGACTTCGGCCCGCTTGGGTGAAGACGTCTCCCGGAAAGGTGATCTTCAGGGGGTTAGTGTTAGGTTTTTTAAGGAGGGATTGGGTGGGTTTTAGAGTAGGGCTGGTTGTGTGGGTGGTGGGTTTTAATGTTGGGGGGGAATTGTAATTTTTTTTTTCAGGTAAAAGAGCTGATTACTTTGGCGCAATGCCCGCAAAAGGCCCTTTTAAGAGCTATTTGTAATTTAGTGTAGGGTAGGGCTTTTTTATTTTGGGGGGCTTTATTATTTTGTTAGGGGGATTAGATTAGGTGTAATTAGTTTAAAAATCTTGTAATTTCTTTATTATTTTCTGTAATTTAGTGGGGGGTTGTACTTTAGATAATTTTATTTAATTGTAATTAATTGTATTTAATTTAGGTAATTAATTTAATTATAGTGTAGTGTTGGGTGTAATTGTAACTTAGTTTAGGTTTTATTTTCCAGGTAAATTTGTCTTTATTTTAACTAGGTAGAATAGTTAATAATAAAATTAAAATAAACCCTAAGCTAGCTACAATGTAAATATTAGCTATATTGTAGCTAGCTTAGGGTTTATTTCATAGGTAAGTATTTAGTTTTAAATAGGAATAATTGAGTTAATTGTAGTAATTTTATTTAGATTTATTTAAATTATATTTAAGTTAGGGGGTGTTAGGGTTAGGGTTAGACTTAGGTTTAGGGGTTAATAACTTTATTATAGTAGCGGCGAAGTTGGGGGCAGCAGATTAGGGGTTAATAAATGTAGGTAGGTGACGGCAATGTTAGGGCCGGCAGATTAGGGGTTAATAATATTTAAATAGTGTTTGCAATGCGGGAGTGCGGCGGTTTAGGGGTTAATATATTTATTATAGTGGCAGCGATGTCCAGTTTGGCAGATTAGGGGTTAAAATATTTATTTTAGTGTTTGCGATGTGGGAGGACCTCGGTTTAGGGGTTAATAGGTAGTTTATGGGTGTTAGTATACTTTTTAGCACTTTAGTTAAGAGTTTTATGCTACGGCGTTGTAGTGTAAAACTCTTATCTACTGACTTTAAAATGCGGTACCAGTCTTGACAGGAGAGGGTTTACCACTCACTTTTGGTCAGACTCGTAATTCCGGCGCTATGCAAGTCCCATTGAAAATATAGGATACGCAATTGACGTAAGTGGATTTGCAGTGTTTCCGAGTGTGGCCAAAAAAGTGAGCGGTACACCTGTACCTGCAAGACTCGTAATACCAGCGGGCGCTAAAAAGCAGCGTTGGGACTGGCCAACGCTGCTTTTTAAGACTAACGCAAGACTCATAATCTAGCCGTTAGAATGCTACTCTGAGGAAAGGGGGCAAGCCTAAACTATACAATAAATGTTACCAGGAAAGCTAGGCAACAACTATTAGTCCCTAATACTAATACTAATACTATTACTACATATATACATGTCAGAAAGTAAAATAATGTATATATATATAAATAAATATAAGAGAGTGACCCTCTCAAGGATTAGCTGGAAACTAATAACTACTTTGTATAATAATACAATAATAAAACCTAGTGAATATATATCAAAATACTATTAACAAGTAGAAATAATGCACCCCCATACCTAGTTAATCCTTAAGATCACCTAGCAGTCTAACAATTCCTATAGTTGATACTGTTATTTAGTATTTGGTATTCTAGATTTCTTTGCTAAATATTTTGCCTCTCATGTCATCTCATCAGTCCTCATTGTCTAAGTGCAAACACGTTTTTGAAAAGTGATTTTATCTGGACTTTATAATTTGGGAGTGGCAACAATGCTGACCATAATGGGTAAAAGGATGGTGGATGGGACTTGTGGAATTCACCACTTTAGAATATTACTACTCACAATTTTTATGTAAAACTCCTTTACATAATATTTGCTATGTCAGGCTTTTCTTTAACACATTTGAGGACCAAGGTGCTGTTACATTCTTAACACTCTCCTAGGAACACCCCTTGGTTGTCTAGTTTTCTTGTATAAAACAGTAATCAACAGTATTAAATAGGATATGCAAAAGTTAGGAATAGCCCCAAAATGCTACCAAACAACAGCTATTATAATGCAACCT